>NW_026622985.1:21715930-22015930 GCF_023065955.2 Ursus arctos
ATGCTAATTGTGATACATTTAGATATAACTGGAATACATTCACAGACTCTTTGCCAACAAACAAACAACACAGCTATTTTCTTCACACTTAACATTTCTCAAAATTCTGTAATTTCAGGAATATTGACTATTAACCAGTAGTCAAAACTTAATAATAAGAAGGTGTATTATAAAGATGTCTGGGTAAATCATCATCACTCTAGGAATTTCAAAAACGTTATTTTTTTTAAAAAATGAAAGCAGTCATATGTTGAATGAGATGTAGCAAGCCACACAGGGTTCTAGTGCAAACTGAAAACTAACTCTTCCTTTTTCCTTCTTACAAAATGGTAGAACATATAACTAAAACATTTAGAGAATAGTCTAGGTCAATAGAAAACACATTTTTTGTTTAAATGTATTTGGTCTAATTCTTCTTTCGCAATCTAAATGTGTACAGACTGTAAACCCATAGAAGAAGAGATGACGTCTGTCTTGTCTTTAATTTTACTGCAGTGGATAGAGCAGAATGTAGGGTATAGTAAGTGTAAAATAAGCATTTATTGGATCTCTGAAGGAATGAATACATGAATATATATGTATTGTTATCAATTATTATGCCATTTCCTCATTATTAGCACTCCTAGGTCAAATACAGAAAACTAGTCCTGGGTTGTCAGTAAATAGTTAAGTGAACAAGGGCATGCTACTTAATGTCTGGGAGACCTATTTTACTAACTTGCAAAATGAATGAAATCTGGTCGGCTCACTTAAAAGGGTGGTTTTTGAGGACTGAGTGCAAGTATTAAGCAAAAGTATCTTGGCAAACTGTAAAGTACTAATAAAAATGTAAAACTTTATTTTAAAGCATGGGATATTTGAAAAAAGATATTAAATTCATACCCAAGTTGTTTATACATTTATAAAAAAATTGGCAAGTAGAAAAAATAGAACGTACATAGGAGGCTTTTACAAAAGCTTAACTATTGAGATTTTCATACGGGGTTATCCTTCCACAACTGTCAAAGCAGATCAAGCAGAAATCTAAAGATACAGAATATTTACTTAAGAGAACAAGGCCTAAGGATATGATGCTAATTTTGATCAATTTCTGCATTCATAAGTGGTTTGCCAAAGGAGGAGGACCAGTGAGATGGCCTCATTATACAGTTTTGTGTGCTTGCTGTTGCCCATTATTGTACTTTCTGGTAACTGATTTGCAAAGTGTGCTTTTAATGTTTTGTTTAAAAATTCATTTTAGGAAGATTAGGAATGTAGAACATTTCTTGGAACAGCTATTGGCAATGTTTAGTAGAGGAAAAAAACTATCCAATTTCCCTTTGCATACTATAAAAGAATGATTTATTGCTAGCAGTATTTTGTTGTCTTCGTAGAGATAACCTCTTTTTACATTTCAAACTATATGGGAGATGCTTCTATTCTATTCTCCCATTTAATAAAAAAAAATCATGTTTGGAAAAGAACATTAGTAAGACGAGCTTCGTTCATTCCACAAATATTTACTTATTACTATGTACTAGGCAATATGCAAGGCACTAGAAAAATTTTTTCTAATATTTTGAACTAACACATGTAATCTTTATTTTGCAGTGTAGGCTTATGAAAATGATTCTGATGACTCCCAGAGAAAGTTTCATATCTATCTTTTTATCTTCAGAGCCTGGCTCACAGTAGGTATGGCACATAGTAAGTACCTAAATGCTCAGTAAATGAACAGATGAAAATAAGTAACACTAGTCTGGAAACCAGAGCCTTAAAACCTGAACGTTATTGTAGATTCTACCTTTATCTCTGCTCTGCATGCTCACTGTCTTTGCCTTATTTCATTTTCTCACCCACAAACAGTTACTGCAGTAACTTTAAAAATGATCTCTCTGCCTCTGATCTCACCTCCTCCCTACTACATCTTCCAAAATGCTGTCAGGATCTAAAATAAAAATCTGATCATTTCACTCATCGGCAGCATTGCATTCCTAATGTTGGATTAGGATATCTATAAATCCCCAAAGATCAGGTTTCAGGGGGTTTCCTCTAAGTGGCCAGTCATGACTATGTGTTTTTTTGTAATTTAATTTTACTTTAAAACGTGTGCGTTATACTTAAACCTGTTTTAATTTCAAAATTTTCTTTTCCTTTAAATTGTCACACAAAAAAATGACACTTCTGAAAAACCCACTATGCAGATCATGTTGATTTCTTATACTCTGGTACGTATCTTTGCCGCTCTTGTCTGCCAGCACCCAGGGGTGCACGCGTGTCAGTATGAGAAAGACAGCCTGAACAGAAGGGCCAGTTCTTTAACAAACAAGGTCCTTCGTGGTCAGAATCCTGGAAAATTTTTTGGCCTCACTCTTTGTAACTTCCCATCCTTAACCCTAACTGCTGTTTTACCAAATCATTTACAACCCTCAGAATGTACTGTGTTTCTTGCAAACTTTTGCACCTTTGCAAATATTGTTTCCTCCACAAAGAATGCCTTCTCCTTGACCCACTTAATATATTCCTCATCCTCAAAAATCATGGATTAAATTTTATCTCATCTTGACAACCTTCCCCATCTCTTCCAGAATAACCCAGAAGACAGTCCTGCTTCCATCACATTTTGTGGATTCCCAGCATTTATCATGTTATAATAATCTTTTGGGCAAGGCTTTGTTATTCAACATCTTACTTAGTGCCTGGTGTCTTAGGATAATAACATTTTAAAATTTGTAATTACTTTAATCAAAAGAACTTGAGAAATAGGATAATTATCTAATTTCAGGGCCACAGCTTTAGAAATATTTTCAATTGTTTTGGGGTAATTTGAGAGAGAACTGTTTAATCTAATAGCATCTTTAAAATACCATAGAATAGTAAATCAGCCTCTGCTTTTTAGAATGTAGACTTCAGTCTTCAAATTACCATTTTCAGCAACCAAATGGATTTCTTGCTTCCTAGATGCTTAATATTATGATTATTATATGGAAGAATTTGGTCTTTCACATAATAAAACTAGATTTGGGACTTAAACCTCTCACATGGTGACCCATTTCTCTGTCATTGGTTTATGCCAAAGAGATGAATAATTACAAGATCTAAAAGACGTTCACCATTAAAAATAAATATCTGGATTATAATATTATGAATGTGATTGGATGGTGCCTCATTTAGAAAGCCTCTGGCTTTGACAAGAGAAAAACTGAATGTTGCTAAGTGTATTGAAATTATAGTCACTGCAGCCTAAACTTGTCTGTCAGGCAGATAATTGCTTTTCATGCATCTTAGAGGTGAGTATAAACTGAAATTTCAAATACTGATTATAGATGATGCTCATCCCCTGAAAAATGAAACTGATAAGAAGGTTGTTAGAAAGTCCCCTATGTCCATCTTATAATGTTAGGATGTCTTTGATACAAAACAAAATGTTTGACTTACATTTATTTCTTTATATTTTTACTCTTGGGTCTTCAGTTAAAAAAATTTGTGTTGGAGAAAATTTCATTACACAGAAGAATTTATTCTTTTTTTTTTTTTAAAGGTTTTATTTATTTATTTGACAGAGAGAGAGACAGCCAGCGAGAAAGGGAACACAAGCAGGGGGAGTGGGAGAGGAAGAAGCAGGTTCCCAGCGGAAGAGCCCGATGTGGGGCTCGATTCCAGAACTCCAGGATCACGCCCTGAGCTGAAGGCAGACGCTTAATGACTGAGCCACCCAGGCGCCCCAGAAGAATTTATTCTTGAATCTACCCACATGGATTGGAGTAGACTTCTGAAAATCCACCCAGGTAAAAATACTTTTTGCAGATCTTCCTGACTGCCATATTCTAAGAGACAAATGAATTTCGTAATTACCAGTGGAAATCACCCAATCAGCAGCCCATACGATCTGGTGTGGATTATGGTTTTGATTTTTAAAAAACAGCTAGAATAATTTTTAGTACCTAATAAATGACTTCCGGATGTTTCCAACATATGTGCTTGGACCACGCACAATAACTGACTCTCTTCTTGGGTTAGTAAAAAATACAGCACTTAATTAGGATGGAACATTCACTTTGAGAACAGGTTCTGTATTTAAAAGTCCTGCCTAATAACACCTCCATCCCTCAATCTCCACCCACCGCCCAAAAGGAACATTGTCCTTCATTTAAGTTGCCGTGAGTGATGTGACCAAATGATGGCCTTAAGAACATTTACAGTTAGACTGAACGCTTGAGATCAAAACCAAAGAAACAGAAGAACCGTGCTTATATCAATGAGCTACCATTAGCATGTTGCACTTGAACTTATAGTAGATGATATTCCTTCTGGTGAAATATTAGCCCAGTTGAAAATATATTTAGGTGTTTACATATTTAATATGATATGTCTCCTCTTAACTCTGTAATCAGAGCCTGCTTCCATGGGCTGCCCTTAGAAATAGATACTAGTTATGATATGAATTCATGAGATTCATTTTTAACAAAGTAGAATTTATATCCCTAAATAGCAGCTGGCTCTTCAAAGCTGTTACTTTTTGGAGATGAAACTGTTATTAGCAATGTACATAACTTTTTAGAATTGATTTTGGGGTCAGTTGATGGCATATGATAAAATAAGCCTCTTTGAATAAAATCACACATCATCGTAAAAATCAAAATAATAGTAACATTTGTTCACTTGTTAACCAACTTGCTGACCAGTCTTGGCTCTAAATGACTTTGGTCATTTCCTAAAATTGCATTTATCCAAGCAATATATAAAATTTCCACATGGCAATATTCAATTAACCTTTCCTTAGATCTCTTCTGAAAAGGAACTCTAAAAATGTGAGAGACAATAATTAATTGATGTAAATACAGAATAACTAAAAGTTAAATTAAAATGGGATTTTGAAGGTAATATAATTCTAGCTCACATTTCACTGATGGAAAAACTAAGAAGAAAAATAACTTGTCTAAGGCTAGACCATTTAGGTAGTAAGCCAAATGTAATTGATATTTGGCTCATTCCCCTCTGCCATACAGTAGCCGTTATAACTAGATATATATGTTCTTTACATATTTGGAAAATATCAGTTACTTAGCTTTATATTTATAACATGTATATTATTTCTTAAAATAGCCATACATACAATTATCCCAATATACCCTTTACCTTTTGTTTCCACTTTTTTTCTTTACCTTAATGAAAATATAGCATGTGATCAGAGCAGATTGAGTTGACTCCCAGCTTTTCAAATAGAGAAAATTTTGTGGCTTTTGTAGTCAGACTATTACTGAATAGGATTTTTTAAGAAATGGCATTGATATATACTTTCTTATAGCCAGAGAATAACTAAAGAGAATTTATTCTATAACTATACTTGTTGAACAAATTGTGTTTTAATAATAGAATTGAAAGAAGGAGTTGGCATAGTGATTCAAAAGGGCACATGCACTGTATGTTTATAGAAGCAATGTCCACAATAGCCAAAATATGGAAAGAGCCCAGATGTTCGTTGACAGATGAATGGATAAAGATGTGGTATTTATATACAGTGGACTATTATTCAGCCATCAAAAAGAATGAAATGTTGCCATTTGCAACAATGTGGATGGAACTAGACAGTATTACGCTAAGTGAAATAAGTCAGTCAGAAAAAGACAATACCATATGATTTCACTCATATGCGGAATTTAAGAAACAAAACAAATTCACATAGGGGAAGAGAAGGAAAAGTAAGATGTGAATTGAGAGGGAGGCAAACCATAAGAGACGGTGAACTCTAGGAAACAAATAGGGTTGCTGGAGCAGAGGTCAGTGGGGAGATGGGGTAACTGGGTGATGGGCATCAAGGAGGGCACAGGATCTAATGAGCACTAAGTGGTATATGCAACTGATGAATCACTGAATTCTACCTCTGAAACTAACAACAAAAAAAAAAAGAAAAAAGAATGAAGAGTTTGGGAACATGGGTTTGGGAAAATCTTTTTCAGAAAAATTGATTTGTGTGTGTGTGTGTGTGTGTGTGGTTTTTTGTTTTTGTTGTTGTTAGAGAGGGAAAGAGGGAAGTGGGAAGGAGCAAAGGGAGAGGGAGAGAGAAAATCTTAAGCAGGTTCCACACCAAGCATGGAGCCCGATGCAGGGCACGATTTCACAACCCTGAGATCATGACCTGAGCCAAAATCAAGAGTTGGATGCTTAACTGCGCCACCTAAGCACCCTGATAAACAGAAAATTTTATTAATAAATTCATTTTCAGGTGACTTTTTTAAAAAAAGATTTTATTTGTCAGAGAGAGAGAGAGCACACACAAGCAGGAAGAGTGGCAGGCAGAGGGAGAAGCAAGCTCCCCACTGAGCAAGGAGCTTGATGTGGGACTCAATCTCAGGACCCTGGGGTCATGACCTGAGCCAAAGGCAGACACTTAACCGACTAAGCCACCCAGGTGTCCCTCAGGTGACTTTTTATATTAAATTGAAGTATGGAGTGTTCTTCCCTAAGATTGCCTCGGTCTACTAAAACTGTAACTGCTTGTTGGTAGGAAATAAAGTGTTTGACTTTAAATGGTAGGAATTTGTATATAATTTAAAAATATTTGTTGGTTGAATGTTTAGTGATGTATTTCCTGGCAGAGACTCCCTTTATAGAATAACATTGTGCAGAAGATGTTCTTAAAATAATGAGTTATTATGTTTACACCAGAATAAAAAAATAAGAAACTCGTTGAACAACGTATAAATAGCTGTTGCTAAATATGGAACTTAACTCAAAGTTTTTCCTTATTCTATAAGTTATTTCACTTTCCTATATAGTTTATAAGAATGGAACATAAGGAGATTTTGACAATTAAAAAAATATTAATTTGCTTAATAGGAATATATCATCACCTAGATAATTTATTGTATACATTTTCATATGTGCTTTCCTTAACTATCCCAGCTTCTCATTTTTATCCTAGGATAATTTGAATAGAAAACCAGATACACAAGCCCTAAGTTGTTTGCCGAATTCTATAAAAAGTGTTTTAGTCAAAAGTTTTGGTAATTGCTACCAGTCAGAAGGAAAGTTCAGAAAATTTATGGAAAAAAATTCAATAACTCTTAATTACAGTGGCCCTAGGGAACACTCATATGAACATTCCGAAATCAAGGAAAATAAACTCTTCGCTATTTTGTGAAAGCATCATTCTGTGTATATGTAGAAATGTAGAAAAACAGAAGGATTTATGTTGACAAAAACAAACACTGGCTTAAATTATTTGTTTTACAGTTATTTAGAAAAGTCATGTGGTGACGTACTGCTTGATGCTTGGAAGTGTTATTTGGATCATTACTGCTTATTGTTGTAACCAAAACACCTACAATGATACAATTAATACCTGGTCAATGCAATATGAATATATCCACCCTACCATTCTTCATCTGGTAACAAGTCTTGGCCTCCTCTGTTCTGCCTACAATCACTGTTTGAACAAGGACCAGTGAAAGTACTAAAAAAATACTAGAATGACATTTGGCGTAGTGGCAGTTAATCAGAAGGGTTGCCTATAAAGAGAGTATGTTTGGAATCAGAGGTTAAAATAAATTTCTTCACTGCAGCTGAAAGTAAAGAGTACAGAGTTTACCGTATCTTTATTTAGTTTCTATACACAAAATGTCTATGATCGAATTTTTTATTTTGGATAGTGGCATGCCGAAACTACTTTAAAATGTTATGAAATGTTCTGAAATTTGATTAAGTTTCATTCCCATTCATTGTTGCATAGATTGCTTATATGTAAAAATAAACTAGTTCTACCTGGTGGCAGCCATAAAGGCACACCTCTCAGATCTCTGACTGCAAGGATGGTAATGGAATGAGGGTCTACCTGTTGTACTCTGAAATTCATTTTAGTGTTTGTGGCAAGACCATTCTTTCCATGGGCTTCTCTCAGTCAATGACTGAGTAGGGCTGCGACATTAAGGCAGGCTTGTTTCTGGGAGATGGGACTCCTGTGACAGTGAACTTTAGCTAGGAGAGGCCCCATCAGTCTTGCTGAACTTCCCTTAGAAACGATCTGCAGTTTTAGACCCTCCAGCCACCTTCCCTCCCTTCTTCTCTTCTTCACTTGGAGAAGATTTGCATTGCAAACTGATGGCTCTAGAATCTTCCCTCCGCAACTCCTGGGGAGGGGGGATTTGTTTTTATTTTTGTTTTCATTTTTGTTTTGTGTGATTTCCCTAATACCTTTGTTTCATGTTTAATCCCATTTTGGTGTCTGTTGCTCAGGAAACTTGTGTTAACACATCTCCCTCTCTAAATGTTTCCTTTGATTGCATACATTCTCCCAGGGTTGTTCTTGGATATTTCATCTAACTAGATTAGTTTACATTGTTATACCATATATTTGCATTATTGTTTTACCATATATTTGCATTATTGTTTTAAAAAACACAAGCTAATGTCCACAACATTAATTTAAGACTTTTAAAATTTAAGATACAGATGGTGTTTGGAAACTGTTAGCACAGTCAGATTACCATGAACTTTACACATCTGTAGTGCTATTTTATTCTGAAAACATGTGTTCACCCATTTCCATAAACTGATTTCTCAACATGGGATGATCTCCATTTTTCTGTCTTTGCAAACTCCTACACTTCCTTCAATATCCAGTTCCACCTTCATCAAGAATTGGTAGTTCCTTTATCTGGAATTCCAACACACTGATAATTACTAAGAGAATACTAAAACAAGAGTAGTCTTTATCCTCTATCCGGAAAGACAAGGACTCATTTCTTTGTAAATATGGTGTCTTGCTTATGTAAACTCAAAATAAAATCTACGAAGCTCAAATAAGGGAAAAGTAGCTGTGTAAAAGGCAAGGCATTTGGGGGGTTAACTGGGGGAAATTTTCTCATTAAATTTTAGAAAAGGGAAATGTCTACAAATAAATAATGTGAGACAGTAAAAAGTCAATCTTGCCCTCTATTTTCAGCATAAGTAGCTTGCCATCCATCTTTGTCTCTCCCGCCTCACTGTTTTTGATTCTGTTGTGCACTTTTCAATTCAATGAACTTCTTTAAGTTCAACAGGTACATAGCCAAAAGAACCCTCTCCTCATCACTGCACCCAACGACCAACTTTCCTTCTAATTTTGCTCTTTCTTGCGGCATATTCATCAGGCAGACTCTAGAGCTCATTGTCACTTTTGGCCTTTCCACTTTGTAAGTTCTTACAACTAGGAAATTACTAGTGAATCCTTCTATAGTTCTACATTGTAATCCATCACCTCCTTTGTGTTATCACACCTCCCACTGCGGTTTGGGACCTAGAAATCTCATATCTGCCATCATCTTTCTTTTTTTCTAATGCCCTAACATCTCATTTGCTCACAAAGTAAACCTTTCCAAAGTATCTTTATGTCCTTTTCCTGCTAAAATTATCCAATGGTTCTTCAATCCTCCCGGAGTAAAACCTAACCCTCTTATTCTGACATTTATATTTCTAAACTCTGGCTCCGAACTACCCTTCCAAATGCATCTCCCCTATGAATATAACGTATGCCTCTTTAGCTCTGAAATGGTGAACAGTGTTTAAAAGCACCTGGCAATCTGATTAAGTTTGGATTTCTAGTCCTATGTCTCCAGAAATTGGGGAACAAAAGTTCAAAGGTAGAGTCTTTGACTTTCCATCTTGTATATATTCTGTAAGTGACTTTGATGCAGGTGTTCATCATATCATACCCTGAGAAATATTGTTATATTTTGCTTAAACTAAATAGTTCTCCCTGGTAAGCACTGCTTTTCTTGCTGATTCTTCGGATGTGTCTACATTGTCCTCACACCAAGAAAAACTGTTTTCATGCATTCATTCATTCATTCGCTCACTGAAACAAAACCTACTTTTAATTGTGCTGCAAATATCTGATTGATTCCATTTTCAAAAACACAAGAGTCCTTATTTTCTTTCCATAAACACTTGCCCAGGCAATTTAAACAAATGTTTCACACCCAGTGATACTCGTTATTTAATTATGGTTGTATGTAACCATAAAGAAAAGACGAGAAATTGCCTTTGGCAAATCCTTCAGCTATCTAGAAAACTTATCTGATTTAGCTATCTAGAAAACTTATCTGATTTAAATGGATCTAGAAACTAATACTATTTTATTTATTTATTTATTTTTTTAAAGGTTTTATTTTTTTAAGTAATCTCTCACCCAGGACAGGGCCCGAACTCAGAGCCCTGAGATCAAGAGTTGCACACTCCACCTACTGAGCCAGCCAGGTGCCCCTAATACTATTTTAATGCAAAGTTGTCTTACACAGTTTGTAAATTTGATATTTTAAAATTCTACTTTTTACTATCAAACGTGTAGAGTAAGAGGTCATGCAAGAAATTAAACAGTGTACCCAGGTGTGAGTATCAAGGATCTCTTAACTGTTCTGCAATATAGCCCATTACAATATTTGGCAAAAATGGTTTTTGGAATGCCTATTGATTGGACACACTGAAGTAAAATATTTGCTCAAAATTGTTAATCAGCAAGTACTGTAAATGGAAGAAGCCATCTGTGAGCCTGGATGCTCATTTCTGCCTTTGTAATTTCTCCCGTTTGAAGAACATCTGGAGGAGGCTGACAGTTACTATCTGAAACATCCTTCCCTTTTAACACCAATACTCTTAACATATTCCCTAAACTTCTTTTCTAACCTAAAACATCCTCACCTGCCCCAAATCTGAGCTATCACAAAAAACAATTTTCTTCCTGATATCCTCATTTGGCATCTGCTATCTCTCTAAATGCACGTGTGGTGAACATGCACCAATGACCCAAGACAGCAGTAAAAACTTACCCCCCAAAATGATAACCTTGTTTGACTTGCTCTCCATTTCAAGGTCTGAACCAAAGTTTGCTCCAAAATGAGTAGTTTTTGCAATAATTATGGAAATAAAGTTTCTGCATGTGGCTTCGTGTGTATATGAAATAGAGTTGAGTCATTTGGGAGTATATAAAATTAAAACAATAAAGGGAGAAATAACTTATAATAACATTATGACATTTTCTTTCCAAATCCTTTATTTAGTCATATTTAAATTATAACCCCAGCAGTTTAAATTGTGAATTCTTAGATCAATATGAAACTACATAAAGAGAAAAAAAATCAATCTTTGCAACAACACCGATTTTCTCTTGTCTTTGCTTAGTATCATTAATGGTGTAAGATATTGATTCTGCTTTAAAAATAACAGTTCTACAGACAGTTTCCTAGGGTTGAGATCACTGTTCATTTTAATTTTCTTTAAAGCTGATTTTGCAATCAATGTTCACTACACAAAGACAGTGTTCTAGGAAACAAATGAAATTGGGTATTACTACCTTGTCACATTTTTTATCCTCCTCCTTAAAGATAATCATGGAAGTATTTCAAGGGAAGAGAATGATAGCCTAAATGAGAATAACTTGCAGTCTTGAAGGGCTATGCTAGGCCTAAAATTTCCATTCGAAAATATTAGTAGATAATTCTTTTCTATAATTAATAAATCAGTCAGACATATTATCTTTCACTTGCTATGAATTTTTACATTGAATTTATATTTCTGGTCCAGGTTCTCCTTTTTCATCTTAAAATGCATACTGTTAAAAACGGGGGGCCCAGGATAAGATACTTTCTTATCTATCACTCAGTCTTTCCTGAAGTTTCCAGACAATGTAAGTCACTGCCACTGCCAACCCATCCATCTCTTACGGAGAACCTCTTTCCAGCTCTGAGTGAATCTCCATTTGGGATCCTTCTGGGTATCTTCTGTTTCTCTCTCTTTCTAAATCAAGACTTTCCATGTGACAAATAGTCTTTTTTTTTTTTCTTTTTGGTAGAAGATAAGAACGTTGGATAACATTTCTATCTGTGCAATTATTTGGAACCCCAAATAATCCCTGGAAAAATGGTCACAGGTAAGGAGGTCAGAACACGGTAAAATAAAATAAAACAGGTTAAGTTATACACCAGTTGAGGTTAACTGCTTGTACTATAGAACATTCATTAGTCTCCTGATGACAAATGTCCAGCCAGATGTTACTCCTGGTATGACAACAGTGTGACTCTGCAGTATGCTTGGTGATTGCTTTACGATGTCCCCTCCCCAGTTTAGCCCGGTCCCACAGTTAACATTCATTTTAAAGCTCTGGCAAAAGGCTTTATATATAGCATTTTAAAAACTAAGTTCCCTGAAAATACGGAGGTGTTTACACCGTATGTTAATACTTAGAGAGTTAAAATGGTTGTTACCAATATTAAAAAAAAAAAAAAAGCAACTTTCATGCAGCCACTACAACGGTGTGGAGGTTCCTCAAAAATTTAAAAATAGAACTACCAAATGATCCAGCAATTCCATTACTGGTGATCTATTCAAAGAAAATGAAAACATTAATTTGAAAATATATGTGAACCCCTATGTTCACTGCAGCATTATTTACAATAGTCAAGATACAGAAATAGCCTAAATGTCCACTGATAAAAGAATCGATCAATAAAGAAGATGTGATACACACACACACACACACACACACACACACCATGGAATACTGCTTTGTTATAAAAAGAATGAAATATTGCCTTTTGCAAAAACATGGATGGACCTGGAGGGTGTCATGATTATAAGTAAAATCAGTCAGACAAAGAAGGACAAATGCCACAATTTCACTTATATATAGAATCTAAAAAATAAAACAAAACAAACAAACAAAACAAAACCCAGACTCATAGATACAGAAAACAGATTGGTGAGGGGCGCCTGGGTGGCACAGCGGTTAAGCGTCTGCCCTCGGCTCAGGGCGTGATCCTGGCGTTATGGGATCGAGCCCCACATCAGGCTCCTCCGCTATGAGCCTGCTTTTTCCTCTCCCACTCCCCCTGCTTGTGTTCCCTCTCTCGCTGGCTGTCTCTACCTCTGTCAAATAAATAAATAAAATCTTTAAAAAAAAAAAAGAAAACAGATCGGTGGTTGTCAAAGGGGAGGAGGGTTGAGGAGGAGGTAAAATGGGTGAAGGGGATCAAGAAGTACAAACTTGTATTTATAAAATAAATAAGTCATGAGGATCTAATATACAGCATGGTGAATATAGTCAATAATATTGAATTTGTTTGGTGACAGATGATAACTAGACTTATTGTGGTGACCATTTCACAATATATACAAACGTCAAATCACTATGTTGTACATCTGAATATATATAAATATAATATGGCATATTATTTACCTCAATCTTTAAAAAGTAACTTGCAAAGCATAAAATGATTTTATTTTCATAGATTTCACTTATACTTCAGCACTAAATATAACTTGAATCAATATAAAAAGGCGAACTGGTTATTATAGATTGCCTTTTAAGAACTTTACACAGTACGGTCCACTATATATGGCCAACATAGTGGTGGTGATATGTTTCATTTAATAATAAAAAGAATATTATAATAGAAAAATGAATCAGCAACAAGAAATCCTGTTAGGGCAAATATACAATAGTTTATATTTGAAAGGAATGCACTGAGCCATTTTTGGTCTCATTATCATGCAACTCTCTAGATAGAAACCACTTAATAAGTAAGAACATTTTATAATGAAATTTATTTATATTTTAATAATCTAGAAGTAGTCCAAGATTATTCCTGCTTCATTCCAATTTTATGTTGTAGTAAAAAGAAAATCTTATAATGGGGTATACATGTATGTAATAAGTCATAGCCTGCACTCAAACAAACTCAGAGCTTATGTTTGTAAGCTATTTACATATTAAAGAATACCACATATTACAAAAAAGAATAAATGATAGATGAAGGTGAATTGTCTTTAGGAAAAAAAGTAAAACTTCCTTCTATTATGAAAAACATCTATAATTCATTGTTCAAAGTGTCCCAACTATGCGGGTGTTATAATACCTTGATAACTTGGACCAAATTAGTTTTTCTTTTTTTTTCTCTTTTTTCTTGGTTCAAAAGTTATTTTTTGAGGTCCCACACTTGAAAATAATTTTTGCTGAATTACATTCACTTAATTCATTTACATTAAAAAATAACGCATGTTCACTTTAGAACGTTTGGGAACTACTTTCTCTGTCCCAGAGAGTCCTCCTTAATTATGTATTGACTGCCTACTATGTGCAGGGTATTCTGCTAAATTCTATGGGTTAAAAAAAAAATAATAAAAGCAAAAAACACATGGTTACTACAGTACGAAACGTATAGTCTTAGTGGTGAAGTTGGGACAGTTGATGAAGAAATTAAAAATCTGTGCGGCAAAGGCCATACGAGGGGAAGGGGCAACAGAGATATTAATCTTGTCCTTAAGCTCAAGGAGAATTTCTGGAGAAAGTAACATACACTCTGCAACATCTGCAACCATGAGATAATGAACTTTTCTCCAAGTCTCTTCCCACAGATATGTATGCTAAAGCAATACATTTATTTAATTGTATTTTACCATATTTGCATTATATTGTAGTAATGTGGTTTTTATAAGAAATCCCCTTTTCCCAATTCTCCCTCTGCGAAGTGCTTCCTACCAGTGCTCCTTGATACCCTAAAAAGGCACTGGAATATCTGTGTATCTCATACAACTGTAAGAAGTCAATTTGGGGGGAAAATCACCAAAATGCTTTAATATTATCTTTTCTTCTGTTTTCTAAGTTCACTAAGAAAGTGTCCATTTCTTCAGTCCAAAGACTACTATTTAATACACTAAGTTCATAGCTAACAAGTGATTTGATGACGCTTGTTCAAGAATGAAGCAAACAACAAAATGTTTCAATGTTAAAGACACAGGAATAACACCAATAAATGAGTTGCAGTGTTTTTCCACTTAGGTATTTTTTGCTTCCCTTACTGATGGTCAAAATGAACCATTTTGCTGGCTATTATTAAGGTGAAGGACTTAGGGACCCTAAACTAAAAAAAAAAGAGTATATTTCATTCCACAAATATTTTCTAACACATTTTAGATTTGAACTGAGCTTAATCTGTGATGTAATTTACTTCAACTACTTTTATATTTCTAATATAAAAATCATAATAACTGAACATGATAAATTTGGCTAAATTTAAGTACACACATAAAATGATATCTATAATAACTTTATTCCCCTAAAATAGTAAGAGCTGAATTCTCTAAAACAGTAATAGGCCAAGAACTACTTGAAATGCTTTTCATAAACTCACTTGGTCCTCATAAGGGATGTATAAGGTAACTTCAATTATTATCTCTTTTTTGTAGAAGAGAAAACTAAAGCATAGAGAGGTTAAGCAACTTACTTACGATGACACAGCCTGTAAATGGCAAAGTCAGGATTCAAACACAGTCAGCCTGGCTCCAGCACTGGCATTCCTAACAACTGTCAGTACCTCGACACATATATGCCTTGTTATCTGTTTTCAAATATCATTCTACTGATGATATTCTCCCTATATCTCTGTGTGTGACTCAGAAGTTATGCTATTACCAAAAGTCTTACCCACACTACATGCAAAAATTAGTATTTTAGCTGTAGTGTTACTTATGTGTCACTGATTAAGGCAATGCTTCTAAGACCCATGTTCTTTTTAGTACCTTTTCTCCAACTAAACCACCCAATTAAATCTGTTGCCATGCTTACCTGGCAGGGGGATATGGGCCTCTGCTGTTTCCCCAGCAGTTCACAGTGATGTTCTTTTCTTTGAAGCCCTGCTTTGCTGTGCACTTCCTTTGCCCTTCCTACTTGAAGAGCCTCATTCAGCAGCTGTTTGAGGGTCTTATTATCAGCCATTCTGCTGGTCTAGCTATGCCAGAAAAAAAAAGTGTAGTAGCAGGCACCATTGTCTCAGTCGTGGTGGAGTACTTGATTGTGGGACTAGTTTTCTAAATTGAGTTAGATATATAAGCCTTTTGTTTGGGGAGGAACTTTGTACCACACTGATAAATGTAGCCTTTTTCCAAGACTACCCAGCTGTGTGTTGTAGTTCATGCTATGGTTCTCAGGCTCAGTGACCCATACTATGTTGGTGTACAACTGTAAAGTATGCCATGAGTATTTTTTTCATACATGATAAGGCAAGGGAAATTGCGACTAATTTGCTTTCAGGTATTATACCAGATTTCAATAATATTATGATCATTTTCTTAAGTAGAAAATTAAATGCATGGGGTAATTACAGCTCGCTGGCCAGTAATTGTGTTTAACACTACATCTGCCCATGGGAATGTACTGCTCATGTGAGTCAAAGCAGAGAAAAGATGAAATGCTTCCCCATTTGTTGGTCAATGAATGGGGTGAGACCAGTTGCAGGCTCTGGTGTATCAGAACTGGTCTCCCAGCAAGTGGATTTCTTGGAACTGCAGCCCAAAGTATGTGATATAATCTAATGAAGTCTAAATTTATGCTTGATGTACAGTTAATGATCATATTAAACAAAAGCTGAAAAGAACGCTGAAGATATTATTTGCAAAGATGTCTGCTTGCTACTATTTAGTGTTGATGCTTACTTCCATTTTGTTCAGGAGAGTCCTTTGTCACATGTCGAATGCCTCTAACAGACAGTGGGGTATATCTGAGCTTCAGGCTAATCAGTAAACCTACGCTGACTCTGCTACTCAGTCTATGACTTTTTCTAAGACCTCTCCCATGTGTCTATGCAGAACTTCCTGGAATCCTTTTGAATCTTCTAACAATCTTTTGAATTGAGGGAATTGCTTTCATATCCTCTGTACATCCATAATTCTGGCTGTATAAAATATATTAAAAGATAAGAGACCTCTCAGAAAACCCAACTTCACCCCATTGGTCATGAAGAATGAGTCAACTCAGGTGTACCATACTTTTGGTTATAGAATAAGGGCTTCTGGATCATGATACTTTAAAATGGTATTCTTCAGGCATTAGGGATTGTCCTGTGCTGCTAAACTTACACAATCATTTTTTCTTTAAAAGACAGAGCAAATAAAAAAAAGTATAATAAATTCAAAAAATCCCCACAGAAATGTAAAATGCATCACTGAAAATTTTCCTCCCTCTAAAATGATAATAGCTTCAATGGGCCATTATCATCTGAGGTAAAGTGGATGAGACACTACCTGTCATGAGTGTTTAGGGATTAGTAACATTAATACATGGCATACATCACTGAAGCAACATATCATAACATCCCATTCGCGACAGCAACTGTCTGAGGCATAAATGTTTACTTAGAGAATCACTGATGTATGTGTCATTACCACGTTAGCAGCACCTGATATTATGTCTCTGTGTGATTGATGACTTCTTAATCTCTAAACTTACTTTGACTCTTCGGGCCTGGATTGTTGGCCCTATAAATTGTTACAGGTATTTCTGAATTGTTCTAGTAAGCTGGATGAAATTGATTTTTGAGTTAATTACACATAATGGGCATTGGGAAATATAGATATGAGCCATTCCAAGTTAGGGTGTAGTTGGAGTGAATTGCTATGTAATTTGAATACCTGCATGACATAAATATATATGTAATTAATTATTTTAACCTGGTTTGGGTAATTCTAGAATGTAACATAGACTCTATAGAAAATGTGTATGGTGTCACGTAAAATGGATGTGATGAACATAGTGAAATACCTAAGAACAAGAGTGGTAAACAGCCATCACCACCACGTCCAACTCGATCTAAAACACCATGTTGTGAGCAACTCAGAAGGCAGGTGTTCACTCAAAGGAGACTGATACAATGGATTGGAAAAGTTTAACTCAGGGAAGGTGGGGGAGTAGTGACAGCACACACAGTATTTACTAACTTGCCTTGAAACGTATTTGTAAAAAAGTCATGTATTATTTGTTTACTATCTCTATTCATTAAAAATACAGGATATAATTTGGGATAGCTAATTGTTCAATAATGAGAAACAATGACACCATTTTACACAGTGTAGGCTCAAGATGGGAATTGAAAAGTCAACAGAACTGTATTTGCCTTTCTCCCATCTGCCCCCAGCCCTGATCCCCATGTCTCACTTCAATCTTACCCCATATCCTCGTGCCACCACCCCCCCCAGCCCAGCCCAGCCCCTGGGAGAGCCCAGCCTGTTGACTTGGTGAAATTGGATTAAGTGCAGCTTAAAGGAAATATTTTGTGTCCAGCAGGAAGATTTTTGCTTTTTTTCCTTTTCTTGTTCTTCCTGCTGCTAGATTAAAATAATCATGAACATTTTTCCACTTGGTAAACAATGAATACTGCTAGTTCTTTCTCTAGTGGTCCTGGGACATACAATTTACAGGAATCATATCAAGGAAAATGTAAAACAGAAATTAGTGTTAATATCGGCGATGAGGCTTGAGTTTTGCTAGGTCCTGTGCTAAATATTTATATAAATGTTGCCATCATTAATCCCATCAAAATTCATGTATGGTAAATATTATTATCAACACTTACATATGAGAGGATAAGCCTAACGGAGGTAAGGCAACTTGCACAAGTTTTCAGAGTTAGTGTGCCAGAGCTGAACTTGAACCCAGGGCTACCTGACTCCAAATTTGTGTTCTTTCCACTTTGCTTTGATTGGATAAGGAATCTAAGAAATTTAGGGATATTTAATCCTCATTAGCCTATATTTTAAACTAAAACATTGATTTTACTTTGGGGAGTAAAGAACTGGAATGACTCAATGAGATCTATAGCTTTTGCAAAGCTCTCAAAAGTAAAAGCAACTCCAGGACAGGAAACGAGGACAAAACACAAGTTCTGATTCCCTTTTTTATCCTAAGTGTTGCAGCTCCTCGGTATAACTCATGGGGCTTGTTTAATTTAATTAAAACCTTTCTCCTCAAAGTACTTTTGTGCTCATTTTTTGTGCACACTTATTTTTGTGTACTTCTTAGGGATCTTTATGGTGCAAATGAAAGGTAGGGCTTAGCTTCAGGCAAATTTGGTTGAGAAGCTCAAATGATATCACCAATGACCTGGTTTCTCTCACTCTGCAGTATGTTGGAAATATCCTCAGGCTCCAAATGATGGCCTCCCTATCCCTGCCACATGCAGCCCCTCTGGGCTTTCCAATCGCTGATCTGAACCTCTAATTCTCACACCACACCATCCAAGGAAAGGAAATGATCCCTTCTGGAAGAAGAGAGGAACAACCTTTTTTTCATTTTAATTTAATTTTATTTTTTCTGTCCCAGGAAACATTCTATGTGTCATTGGCTTTGATTGGATTATGTGCCCTAAACCAGTCAATGTAACTGCACAGTTGACAGGTAACCAGTGATATCTGGACTATCCAGTGACAAAAAGAAAAATTTTAATCTGCATACCTAAGCAGTTTACTTGGACCTACATGCTGACAGTTTGCCTTTCTTCTGATCCTCACTGTAACTGATCCCCATACCATAACGCCAGCTGATTTTTTCCAGTTTGCAAATGCAACTAGAAAAAGTGACTCCTGAACCTTTAACACAAATACCTCTTAATTGGGTGTTTGGAGCTAAGCTTTCTCTCAATTGCTAGGCCCAATTTTGTTTTCTTTCATTAAAAACAAAACAAAACAAAACTTTTTCATCACAGCCTCAATTCTCTATCTGGAAACAAACCTTTGAAGTAATCAAAACTCTCCACTAGCAACATGAATTTTTAATCAATTATGGAGGGTTATTATGAAGCAATCAAATTTAAAATATAACCTACTAACAGCAAACTTGATTTTTAGAGGTCTAGATCTAAGTCATTTTGGCATGCTTAGTTAAAACCTCGCCTCAAATGGGAACAGTTTGATATTTTTTCCTTAAGCTATGTCATATGACTTTTGTTTTGTTTTACTTAGATATAGTTGAAAGGAGCAGATAGTCATAGAGAGACCTCATTACCATCTCTACCACCTGCTCACTCATGAATAATTTAAACTAGGCCAGTTATTCAAGGCCTATTTTTTCCCCTCTTTTTTCAGAAAATACATGTTATGTTGTAATGCTCCAGAAAATGTAATTTACTTTCCAAAATAAAGAAACTCAACTAAAATTGATAAAAATTAAAAAAAAAAAAGAAAAGAAAAAATCTATGAAGGTAGATTATCTGGATAATATAGCAGCACTGATTAATAAAACCTGATAAGGGAAACAATAGTCATTACTCAACTCACTTAACTAACTGGCCAAGATATATAGCTTGAAAATTGGCACCTCATGGAGAAAAAAAAGTGTAAGGAACACAGATACATGATCTTTGTTCTAATTCTCAAACTCTTTTTTGGTCACAATTAAACTAGTGTAAGTTAAATATCTTGTGGGGGCGCCTGGGTGGCACAGCGGTTAAGCATCTGCCTTCGGCTCAGGGCGTGATCCCGGCATTGTGGGATCGAGCCCCACATCAGGCTCCTCTGCTATGAGCCTGCTTCTTCCTCTCCCACTCCCCCTGCTTGTGTTCCCTCTCTCGCTGGCTGTCTCTATCTCTATCAAATAAATAAATAAAATCTTAAAAAAAAATAAAAATAAATATCTTGTGATCCTCAAACACTATAAATTTAATGAAAAAAGGGAAAAATAATAGGCTTGTGTAAGATCTGTATGGAGGGGAAGAAAAAGTTTTTAAGTCTTTAGCTCCTTAGAAAACTAATTCCTTTAGTATTGATTGCTTATAAGCTTTAAATAAATTTTTGCATGGAATGTGACTTCACCTGCTCACTCAAACTTTGGAAGTTTATTTACTATCATCTAACTCAGGGGTCAGTAAACCATGAGCTATCGGTTGTCCACCTATTTCTTTTAATAAAGTTTTATTGGAACACAGTCATGTTTCTTTGTTTACATTATGGCTCCTTTCTTTTTGCAACATCAGAATTAAATGGTTGTGACAGAGACCAATGGCTTGTAAGCCTAAAATATTTACTCTCATGCTCATTAAGAAAAGTTTGTGAACAAAAAAAAAGAAAAAGTTTGCAGACCCTTGATCTAACTTCCCTCCAAAAACTTAATATAGAGAAAGCACTTCCTTTGAAAATATTTCATTTATGAACCTTCCTGACATATCAATTTGAAAAGAATGGTATTAGGGTACTTAGCCGCCGCCGTCGTCGTCTTCTTCTTCTTCTTCTTCTTTAATAATGGAAAACTTTTTTTTTCTTTTAATTCTGGTGCAATTAACATACAGTGTTATATTTGTTTCAGGTGCACAATTTGGTGATTCAACAATTCCATATATTACTCAGTGGTCATCAGGATAAATGTACTCTTGGGGATGGGGGAAAAAAAGAAGTTTACTCTTAATCCCCTTCACCTATTTCACCTATCCTCCCAACCACCTCCCCTCTGGTAACCATCAGTTTGTTCTCTATAGTTAAGAGTAAACTTCTTAGTTTGTCTCTTTTTTCCTCACCTTTGTTCCTTTGTTTTGTTCCTTAAATTCTATATATGAGTGAAATAATATGGTATTTGTCTTTGACTGGCTTATTTTGCTTAGCATTAAACTCTCTAGAATCATCCATGTTGTTGTAAATGACAAGATTTCATTCTTTTTTATGGCTAAATAATATTCCATTGTGTGTGTATACATATATATGCATGTGTGTGTACACACACACACACACACACACATCTTATATATATCACACCTTCTTTATCTTTTCCATTATGGCTAAATAATATTCCATTGTGTGTGTGATACACACACACACACACACACACACACACACACACCCCTTACATATATATCACATCTTTTTTATACATTCATCTATCAATGAACATCAAGGTTGCTTCCATAATTTGGCTATCGGTAAAAAAAAAAGCTGCAGTAAACATAGGGGTGCATATATTCCTTCAAATTAGTGTTTTCATATTCTTTCGGTAAATACCCAGTAGTGTGATTACTGTATTATAGGTTAGTTCTATTTTAAAATTTTTGAGGAACCACCATACTGTCTTCCACAGTGGCTGTACCAGTTTGCATTCTCATCAACAGTGCATGATGGTTCCTATTTATCCGTATCCTTGCTAACACTGTTTCTTGTGTTTTTGATTTTAGCCATTCTGACAGGTGTGAGATAATATCTCATTGTGCTTTCGATTTTTATTTCCCTGATGATCAGTGATGTTGAGCACTTTTTCATGTGTCTGTTGGCCATCTGTGTGTCTTCTTTGGAGAAATGTCTGTTCATGTCTTCTGCTCATTTTTAACTGGATTATTTGTTTTTTTGTGTGTTGAGTTGTATCAGTTCTTTATATATTTTGGATACTAACTCTTTATCAGATATGTCATTTGCAAATATCTTCTCCCATTCAGTAGGTTGTCTTTTAGTTTTGTTGGTTGTTTTCTTTGCTGTGCAGAAAGTTTTAATTTTAATGTAGTCCCAACAGTCTATTTCTGTTTTTGTTTCCCTTGACTAAGAAGACATATCTAGAAAGATGTAGCTATGGCTGATATCAGAGAAATTGCTGTGTGTGCTCCCTTTTAGGCCTTCTATGGTTTCAGGTCTCACATTTAAGTCCTTAATCCATTTTGAGTTTGCTTTTCCCAGTTTCATTATTTTGCATGTAGCTGTCCAGTTTTCCCAACACCATTTGTGTTGGGAAAGAGACTGTCTTTTTCCCATTGCATATCTTTGCCTCCTTTGTTGAAGATTAACTGAGCATATAATTGTGGGTTTATTTCTGGGCTTTCTATTCTGTTCTGTTGATCTATGTGTCTATTTTGGTGCTGGAATCCTACTGTTTTGATTACTACAGCTTTGTAAAAAACTTGAAGTCTGGCATTGTAATACCTCTAGTTTTGTTTTTCTTTTTCAAATTGCTTCGGCTATTTGTGGTCTTCTGTGGTTCCATACAAATTTTAGGATTGTTTGTCTAGTTCTGTGAAAAATGCTGTTGGTATTTTGTTAAGGATTATGTTAAATATGTATATTGCTTCGGGTAGTATAGTTATTTTAACATTATTTGTTCTTCCAATCCATGAGCTAGAATGTCCTTCCATTTCTTTGTGTTGTCTTCAATTTCTTTTATCAATATTTTATAGTTTTCAGAGTACAGGTCTTTCACCTCTTTGGTTAATTTTATTCCTTGGTACATTATTATTTTTGGTACAATTGTAAATGGGATTGTTTTCTTAATTTCTCTTTCTGCTACTTCATTGTTAATGTATATAAATGCAACAGATTTTTGTACATTGATTTTGTATCTTGTGATCTTACTGAATTCATTGATCAGTTCTAGTAGTTTTTTAGTGAAGTCTTTAGGTTTTCTATGTATAGTATATCATCTGCAAATAGTTAAAGTTTTACTTCTTTCTTACCAATTTGGATGCCTTTTACTTCTTTTTGTTGTCTGTTTGGTGTGGCTAGGACTTCCAGTATTATGCTGAATAGAAGTGGTGAGAGTGGATATCCTTGTCTTGTTCCTGGCCTTAGGGGACAGGGCCTCTCAGTTTTTCACCAATGGGTATGATGTTTGCTGTGGGTTTTTCATATAAGGATTTTATTATGTTGAAGTATGTTCCCTCTAAACCTATTTTGTTGTGGGTTTTTGTCATGAATGGATTTTGTACTTTGTCAAATGCTTTTTCTGCATTTATTGACATAATCCATGGTTTTAATCTTCTCTCTTATTGATGTGATATATCATGTTGATTCATTTGTGAATATTGAACCACTCTTGCATCCCAGAATAAATTCCACTTGATTGTGGTGAGTGATTTTTTTAATGTATTGTTGGATTTGATTTGCTAATATTTTGTTGAGGAATTTGCATCTATGTTCATCAGAGAGATTAGCTGGTAGTTGTCTTTTTTTGTTGTTGTTGTGACTTTGTCTGGTTTTAGAACCAGGGTAATACTGGCCTCATAGAATGAGTTTGGGAGTTTTCCTTCATCTTAAGTTTTTTGGAAAAGTTTGAGAAGAAAAGGTATTGACTCTTCTTTAAATGTTTGGTTAAATTCACCTGTGAAGCCATCAGGTCCTGAACTTTTGTTTTTTGGGAGTTCTTTGATTACTGATTCAATATCCTTTCTGGTAATTGTTCTATTCAAATTTTCTATTTCTTCCTGTTTTAGTTTGGTAGGTTATAGGTGTCCAGGAATCTTCCCATTTCTTCTAAGTTGTCTTGTTTGTTGGCATATAATTTTTCATAATATTCTCTTACAATCCTTTATATTTCTGTGGTGTTGGTTTTTCTTTCTCCTCTTTCATCTCTGATTTTGTTCATTTAAGTCCTCTCTCTCTCTCTTTTTTTTTTTTTTTTTTTTTTTGGTAAGTGTGGCTAGTGGTTATCAATTTTGTTGACCTTTTTCAAAGAACCAGCTCCTGGTTTTGTTGATCTGTTCTATTGGGTTTTTTGTTTTGTTTTGTTTTGTTTTAGTTTCTATATCATTTGTTTCTGCTCTAATCATTATCATTTCTTCCTTCTGCTGGACTTGCATTTTGTTTGTCATTCTTTTTCTAGCCTCTTTAGGTGTAAGGTTAGGTTGTTTATTTGAGATTTTTCTTGCTTCTTGAGGTAGGTCTGTATTGCTATAAACTTCTCTCTTAGAACCACTTTTGTTGCATTCCAGAGGCTCAGACTGCTGTGTTTTCGTTTCCATGTATTTTTTTATTTCCTCTTTGATTTTCTTGTTTATTCATTTATTGTTTAGTAGAATGTTATTTAAACTACATGTATTTGTGCTCTTTCCAGATTTTTTCTTGTGGTTGATTTCTAGTTTCATTGTGCTGTGGTCAGAAAAGATGCATAGTATAACTTCGATCCTTTTGAAATTGTTGAGACTTGTTTTGTGACCTAATATGTGATCTATTCTGGAGAACATCCCATGTGCACTTGAAAAGAATGTGTACTTTGTTGTCTTAGGATGGAATGTTCCGAATATATCTATTTAGTCCATCTGGTCCAGAGTGTCATTCAAAGCCACTGTTTCTTTGTTGGTTTTATGTTTAGATGATCTGTCCATTGATGTAAGTGTGGTGTTAAAGTACCCTACTATTATTGTATTACTACTGATTAGTTTCTTTATATTTGTTATTAACTGCTTTATGTATTTGGATGCTCACATGTTGGGTGCATAAATATTTACAACTGTTATGTCTTCTTGTTGGGTTGTTCCCTTACTGACTATATAGTGTCTTTCTTATCTCTTATTACAGCCTTTATTTTAAAGTGAATTTTGTCTGACACAAGTATTGCTACCCAGGCTTTCTTTTCACAGTCATTTGCATGATCAATGCTTCTTCAACCCCTCACTTTCAATCTGCATATGTCTTTGGGTCTGAAGTGAGTCTCTTATAGGCAGCATATAGATGGATCTTGTTTTCGTTCTAACTTTTATTTTTTTAATCCAAATGCCACCCTACGTCTTTTGATTGGAGCATTTAGTCTCTTACATTCAAAGTAATTACTGATATGCATGCATTTATTGCCATTTTTCTATTTGGTTTGTGTTCGTTTTGTGGATCTTCTCTGTTCTTTTCTTACCTTGCTCTCTTCTCTCACCATAAGTTGGCTTTTTTTTAGTGATATACTTTAATTTCTCTTTATTTTTTTGCATATCTGTTACTGGTTTTTCATATGTGGTTACCATTAGGTTTGTGTATAACATCTTCTCCTTACAGCAGTCTATATTAAGTTGATGGTCACTTAAGTTTGCATCCATTCTTTATTTATTTTATTTTTATTATTTTTATTATTTTTAAAGATTTTATTTATTTATTTGATAGAGAGAGACAGCCAGCGAGAGAGGGAACACAAGCAGGGGGAGTGGGAGAGGAAGAAGCAGGCTCCCAGCAGAGGAGTCCGATGTGGGGCTCGATCCCAGGACTCTGGGATCACGCCCTGAGCCGAAGGCAGACGCTTAATGACTGAGCCACCCAGGCGCCCCACATCCATTCTCTATTCCTCTTCTCCCTCATTTTTTAGATATATGGTGTCATACTTTATTTTGTGAGCGCTGACTGATTTTTACAGTTATACTTGTTTTTACTGCTTTTGTGCTTTCTACTTTTCTTATCTTACTTATGGTCTCTTCAGTCAAAGAGTCCCCATTAACCGTTCTTGTAGGTCTGGCTTAGTGGTCATGAACTCCTTTAACTTTTGTTTGTCTGGGAAACTCTTTATCTCTCCTTCTATTCTGAATGGTAGCCTTGCTGGATAGAGCATTCTTGACTACAGATTCTTTCCTTTCAGCATTTTGAATATGTCATGCCATTCCCTCCTGGCGTGCAAAGTGTCTATTGAAAATACACTGATAGCCTGATGAGGTTTCCCTTGTATGTAACTATTTTCTCTTGTTGATTTTTAAAATTCTATCTTTATCACTGCTTTTTGCCAATTTTAATTAGTATGTGTCTTGGTGTGGACCTCCTTGGGTGATTTTTGGGGGGATCTCCGTGTCTCCTGTGTTTGAATTTCTGTATTTTTCCCCAAATTTGGGACGTTTTCAGCTATTTTTTTCTTCAAATACATTTTCTGCTCCTTTTTCTCTCTCTTCTTCTTCTGGGATCCCTATAATGTGAATGTTATTATGCTTGATGGAGTCACTGAGTTCTCTAAGTCAATTCTCATTTTGCGTATTTCTTTCTCTCACCTGCTCAGCTTGATTACTTTCTATTTCTATATCTTCCATGTCTCTGATTCATTCTTCTGCTTCTGCTAGCCTGCTATTAATTTTACCTAGTGTATTTTTAATTTCAATTATTTTGCTCTTCATCTCTGATTAGTTCTTTATTTATCTCTGTGTTAGGGGGTCTTACTGATGTCCACTCTTTTCTCAAGTCCAATATCTTTATAATCATTTATTTAAACTCCCTATCAAGCATATTACTTATCTTTGTTTCACTTAGGTTTCTTGCTGTTATTTGTCATGTTCTTTCATTTGGGACACATTTCTGTCTCCACATTATGTCTAACACTCTGTGTATGTTTCTGTGTTTTAGAAACTAAGCTATGTCTCTTGCTCTTGAAAGTAGTGGGCATGGTGTGCACTTTTAACAGGGTGGTGCTGGTCCTCTTCTGCAGAGAATGTAAAGCTGCTGCTGAGAACAGGCATCCCAATCCACTTTGCAAAGTCTGCATGGTCATGGCCTCTGTGCCTGCAAGTCGCGTGTGCTGGTCCTCTTCCCAGGGGACACACAGCTGCCACCAAGACTGAGGCTGGCCAGGCCTCTCCACAAAGCACAGATGTCCTCCATAGGAAGTGACCTGATGCTGCTGGACTGAGGCCTCATAAAGCACTCAGTCAGGAGAATAAGTGTTGGCAAGGTTTGCACCCGTCTTCTGGGGTGCAAACTGTAGCTTGGGGACTGGGTGGGCAGGATGGGATGTGGTATAAGCAAGTTATGTGGTCAATGCTGGTACTATGCCGGTTCCCACAGGGGGCCTGTGTTTATGCTGGGGGTGGGGTGGGGTCAGGGAATGGAAATGGAGCCTGCCAGCTTCTTTGTTCTAGGAAAAGTCCCTTAGGGACCTCTGAGATTAGTAAATCACTCTCTGTCCCATATGCTCCAGGCATTTTTCAAAACTGTGGCTTCAATGCTGTATCTCTGCAGGCTGTTTGTAGTGCTGTCTCTTTAAGGGAGGGAACTCTGCTTCCTTTGGTCCTCCAGCTCTCTCAGGGCCAAGCCACTGATTTTTAAAATTTTAGGCACTAAGTCCTACTGGTTGTAAGCACTCATGAAATTCAACCCCTCTGATTTTCATAGCAAAATGCTATGGGGATTTGTCCTCCCCATGCAGGCTTCCCAGTGTGACAATCTGTTTCTCACCACTCTCCATGCCCTCAGCTCCCTCCCCCAGGCGGCCAGAACCACGGGGGGCGGGGGGGGGGGGGTGTTAGCTCCCCACCAATTCTCCATCCTTCCTATCCTCTTCTCTATGATGTGGCCTCTTCTCTACATTTAATTGTAGAGTTTGTTCTGCCAGTCTTCAGATCATTTTCTGGGTTATTTACACTGATGTGAGTGTTTCTAGTTGTATCTGTGGGACAAGGTGAGTATAGGGTTCTTCTACTCTGCCATTCTCCCTGGAAGTCCCTTACCCTTCTGTCTTAATGTGCTAAAATAAATGTCCTCAAAAGATATTTATAAAAACAAATGATATCTGAGAGAAAAAAACAATATTTGGCACCATTTTTTTCTTTCAGAATTTTTTTTTTTTTAATTATCTGACGATTAGGAGGTTCTAAGTACTAGCAATGATAACTAGGAGAGTTAGAAGTGGCACTTGCCTGGAGGTAAATGGATCAAAAGAAGAACTTGGCGCATGAAGTGACAAACTCCAAACAGATCTCCATAGTTGAGTCAAAATTGCTTTACTGTTTTTAGGAAAACAATTTAAAATAACTGCTGAAAAGCCTGGCTTGATGCAAGACACTCCATATTTCATTCATTCCCCCATTTTTTTTTTTTAATGCTCACTGGCTTATGAAGAAATAGACATATAGATGAAAGAACAATGGGTTAGAACTTCAGAAACCTAGT
This sequence comes from Ursus arctos, assembly GCF_023065955.2. Classification (NCBI taxonomy): domain Eukaryota; kingdom Metazoa; phylum Chordata; class Mammalia; order Carnivora; family Ursidae; genus Ursus; species Ursus arctos. Next base: position 21,744,299 of record NW_026622985.1, read on the forward strand.
TTCTTGTCCCTAAAGTTTAAATTATCAGGGTTTCAGCGTTTTTTGGTTAATAAGTTGTCGCTTTCTCCTTTTTCTTTTTTAATTTTTTTTTTTGCTTGAGTATAGTTGACCCATGAAGTTACATTAGTTTCACAGACATACATACAACATAGTACAACATAGTGATTCAACAATTCTATATATTATTCTTATCGCAATTGTAGCTACCATCTGTCACCATACCATGCTACTAAAATACCATTGACTGTATTCCTTATGCTGTACCTTTTATTCCCATGATTTGTTCATTCCATTACTGGAAGCCTGCATCTCCCACTTCCCTTCACCCATTTGGTCCATCCCCTCACCCTGCTCCCCTTTGGCGATTTTTTGGGTCAGTTTGTTTGTTTGTTCCTTTGTTCATTTGTTACCTCTGTTATTCTACAGAGGTAAGTATGTGTTACATAACTCAGAAGTTATGAGTCTGCGGAGAAGTGGAGGGAGAGGTGGCTTAAGTCTCCAAAGTCTCGATTTTTTTTTTATAACTACCTGAATTCCATATGTTTTCTTTAAGAGAAAAAGTCCATTTCTAGTAAAAGTTTGAAAATCATTGGTTATGTGATTTCATAGTCTCTTACAAGCTTAAAATTTTATTTTGCATTAGTTCAAACTATTCAAGGGAGTTAGCAAGGTTATCTCTATTTAACAAAACATCCATAAATCTCTAAAATAATAAGTTACAAAATTAGAAAAATGCATAGCCGATCTTATAAGTCATTTGGTCTAGCTTTCCTACTTTTTCTAATACAACTAGAATGGGGCATCTACCCTCTATTTTTAATTAACTTTATTTCTGCACTATCTTTATACAATATATTACCTATTCTTATTTTGGCAAATAGGAAAAAAATATTTAAATATAAACCCCATTATCTTAACATTAAGATGTGAATTTTGGAGGGGATTTTTTTGTATTTTTATAAGCATTGTAAACAATTTTAATCATATAGCATATATAATTTTACATCATGTTTTAAAAAACTTAACATATACTTTTCACATTTTATATTACTATACATCTTACGACCATGATTTTAATGGTTGTGTTTTATTTATCAAACCACTATCTGATAACTGAGTGTTTTGCTGAGTTAATTATGTTTCCTCCTCTTTTGTTATGCAATGAAAAATATTATATAAATAGCTTCTTTCAAAGTTAATATTTATTTCAACATAGTTTTTTTTTTTTTTTTTCACAAATGGGAGCACTGTGTACAAGAGGATGACTATATGGCTGAACTCTTTCCTATAGATGATGTAATGATAAACAGAGGCATGACAACATGTGAAGATGTCTGGATAGATTGTTAGTATCTTCCTGACCACTTTTGGTGGCAAAGAGCCCAAGATATACAAAGAAGTGACAGTTACAGGTTTGGAAGCAGAAATAAAAGTAGTTTCCTTAGAAGTTATGGTGAGTTTACTTTCTCGATAACAAACAATTGTTACCACTTTTTTTTTAACATTCTGTTTTTGCAACAGAATGTCATACATTCTCTCAAATCTTCAGTCTATTCTTTGAATAGAGGGCAACAGTTTGTTTCTGTAAATCAAGAAGAATCAGATAGATTGGGATACCCTTTATGATTAGAATAATTAAGAATATAGACCAGTGGTAAAAAAAAAAAAGTTAAGCCACCACTTTTCTATAGCAATTGTTCAGGTCTCTTTGGAATTAATATATTAAATAATGTAAAGTACTATTTTGTATATATATTTTGTATTTATTTACCAAATATAATTATATAAAATCAGTACTCTTTATTAATGTAAATATAATTAATTAATGTTACTAAACTATATGCAGTATGTATAAATAACATAATAATAATATAATACTAAATATTAGTAATACATGATAAAATATAAAATTAACTGAATACAATGAAACTACATGGGGCTATGCCCACACGGCACAAGACAAAGGATTAACACTGAAAAATTAAGTCCAAAGAAATAAAAAATGTTCTTAAAATATCAGAAAGATTCAATGACTTTATGATGATTGTTGGAGCACATTTCTTAGAGGCATTTAATTATGTTCTCTTTGCTAGTCTTAGGTGGAGCAGGAGGAAGAATAATAATAAAATGTAGGAAAGAAGATGGGCTATTTTAAGTGATGGTATAATCAGTATAAATATCTCAGTCTGTCTATACATTTTGTTAGCCTCCAGGGTTTTGGTTTTTTTTTTTTTTTTCTTTTTCATTTTTACATAGCTCTTCCTCTAGGAAATCAGATTATTTTATCTACAAACTCAGCATTGTGCCTTTTTTCAATTCACCAGAATATCAGAAGCCATCCCTTTCAGAGTAGTTGAAGGTATCTTTTTAGCTGTGATGATAGGGATCACCCCCAGGTATTGAGTATGTATTACTACCCATATAGGATATTAGTTTTCTGCTGTGATTCAACCTGACTGTTGCCATAAGCAGCCTTGAGCTTCTAAATAACTTTCTTCTGTATGTTCCCTTGTGTTTACTTACCTGGAGATCATTTCTTCTAGGTCATGACATTTTAATTCAGTTGGGATTTTGTGGAATCAATGAATAGCTTTTCGCGACAGTCTCATCCTTCACCCTTATTTTATGAATGAAGAAAGTAAGGTGTAGGGAACTAAAGTGACTTGCTCAAGCCCCTATAAAAAGTATGCAGAATTAACAGATCCAAGTTCCATCTGCAGAGAATAATAAAGAAGGTAGTGTCCCCAGATGTCAGTGGAATTCCTTGACCATCTTCTAGCATCTGTGCAACACACTGACCTAGGTATACCTAAATCTGTCTACACTGTACTTAGCAGATAGAAAAAAAAAATATGACAATGTAAATGTTAAGACTTTTTTATATTTATCTGATCTTCATTGGGTAGCACTGTTCAGCTATTATCTGATACAGATATTTCTAAAAGCTGTACTTCTTTTTTTTTTTTTTAAAGATTTTATTTATTTATTTGACAGAGATAGAGACAGCCAGCGAGAGAGGGAACACAAGCAGGGGGAGTGGGAGAGGAAGAAGCAGACTCATAACGGAGGAGCCTGATGTGGGACTCGATCCCAGAACGCCGGGATGACGCCCCGAGCTGAAGGCAGACGCTTAACTGCTGTGCCACCCAGGCGCCCCTAAAAGCTGTACTTCTATATTACTCTAAGCAACTTTGTTAAATTCTAAAAGCAGCATTTTATTCAACTATGAGATCATATAAATAAAATCAAGAACAACAAAAGCAATTTATTTTCCCTTTCTGCTTGCTTCATAATAACCTTTTCATGTAAGTTTTTTTTGTCTCTCTCTTTTAATTATTATGATGTAATCCATTAAGATAGGTAATATTTGTGATTTATGACTTTTGAGGAACTAGGGGACCGAAAGGTTTATAAAGACATGCTATCCTTTTTTTTTTCCAACTTCAGATTCTATAATATATAGTTTCTATCTTTAGTTCAGTGATTTCTCTAGTTTTTTTTTTCTTTCTTTTTGCTATGCAATTAAAGCAAAATATCCTACCCTTAATATCTTTAATATTCACTTACTCAGGTAACCCTAGCCTTTTGCAATTAATTTCCCTTTTAATCTGTTACATGATTTAGAAAAAGTGGTGGAAATTACTATGTGTCTACTTTAAAACAGTAACATATAAAACATTACTGTATTTCAGAAATCATAGTAATGATAGTAATGGTCAATATTAATTAGTGTTTACTATTTGCTGGGTATTTTGCATATATAAATCTTCAAAGTAGACTTCTCTAGGGATAACTATCTGTATCCTCACTTTAGAAGTGAGGAAACTGAGTCACGGGTATATTATAACCTGCCCAAGATGGCAAAGCTTCAAAGTGATAGTGCCAGGACTCAGACCGAGGGAGGCTGGCATCATTCCTCAAGAACAGCCCACATTCCACCAATTCCCTGAGAAGTTATTTGGTCATGATCTTCTCTTCCAAATTCTTCATTTGATGTTATCTTAAGCTATCTGGTATTGCATGTTTTTAAAATAGCTTCATAATCAAGTAGATTATTAAGTCCTGGTAAGTAGATTGGCCTACACAAATATGAGGGCTATATATGACACTTAATGAATTTTTCCAATGTGACAGATACTTTGCTAAGCAATTTACTCATATTATCTCACTGAGTTCTTACTACAACATCCTGAAGTATAATTATCCCATCCCATCTTATATATATTTGTTGAGATTTCAGCAACTTGCTTATGCCTGATTTTGCTTAATAAATATCTTTTGTTCATGATGATCATAGCATTCAGAATCATAGTCATTCGTACTTCAAATTGAAGTAACTTGAGTCCACATATTCTATCATTTTACAGATAAACCTACAATATAAGTTTTTTATATGACTGTTGACCAGAGTAGACCAAATATAGCTTAGCAATTATGGAAATTACATTTCTTTCCTTACTTGTATGCTATGACATTTCCTTACATAGGAAAAGGAAAAAGGAGATTAAAGAAATAGTTTCATAAATTTGGCAATCTGAGGAGATAGATAAAATTAAATTACTCCTTCCTAATATAAAAAATACTGTGACTATCTGCTGTATCACAAAGGACTGAATTGTCAACCAAGCTCACAGAAAATGGAGGTTTACAAGAAAGAAGGCTCCGGGAACGCCACATCAGTGTCCGGAAGGCCAGAAATCAGTCAGGCATAACTTCCTAAATCCTTTCCCAACACTGTGATGCATTTTAGGTTTGGAGGGAGAAATGCTAACTGCATGACATACAAGATAGCCCAGGGAAGCCTATTAATTCAGGGATCTCATATTATACACCTTAGAAATTACTAAATGAGAAGGACTATTTAACTAACTTTTATTCTCCAGTGGGTCTGTGTGTAATAAATGAAAAAGGGGCAGTCGGATTACAGACAAACAAGGTAAGATTGCTAAAACGATTTCTCTGATAAGAAATCCTTACATTGTGGACCCTGCAAGACTTTTTATCTTGCAGCTAGTGAATTCTGTTGGTGTTTACACAGAGGTGTGGCTAAGATTAAAAGGCTTCAGGCTATAGGGAGGAGGGAGAAACCTAGTTCTTAACCTTGTCCTCCCACTTAACAAAATAGAAATAAGCCTGCAAACAATTGGGAATGAACATATTATATTTCTAAGTAATGACTATTAGCATCGAATAAACGCAATGCAAAAAAAAAATAAGTATTAAAATATACATATTCCATGCTACCTAGGTACAGTAATATCTCCTCACAAGTATTATAGAGTAGGAAAATATGTATTTATTTGAATGTCTTTTTAGAGTAGGGCTGCCAAATAAAATACAGAACACTCAGTTAAATTCAAATTTCAGATAAACAACAAATTTTATTTTAGTATAACTGTTTCCAGTGCAATATTTAACCTAATATTTTGTTCTAGCAACCCTAACTGGAAATCCTATATTTTTATTTGCTAAGTGTGGCAACCCTACTTTAAGGTCATACATTGGTGATAGTACAATGTATTGATTAGAGTGTAGGCTCTGAAGCCAAACTATTCTGCGCCTAATACTGACTTTGCTATTTACTAACTATGTGACTGCCCAAATGATTTACTCTTCCTAGGCCTCAGTTTCATACCTGTACAAATGGGGGATTTTATGAGGATAAATGATAAAATACATGGCAAACACTTAGAACATACAGTATGCTTGAGTAAAGATACTCAGAAGAAAGTACCATATGGAAAGTTAGCTGGATTATGTGTACCTTAACTTTTTTATTTCTACTTACAAATAGAAAATTTCTACTTCAGTATGGCTATTTGGATTTTATCTATGTATGCTTATAAAGTAGAAATATATTCATTTTATGTTTTCAGAGCCATATAAATATTAAGTACCACAGTTTGTTTGTTTAGCAAGTGTTTGCCTTGTCTATATTACATAAACTAAGAGATGAAAGGGTCACAAATCTCTTATAACAGAGCTTATCCCATGATCTGCTTACACTTAACTGCTTATTTTAGTGTGAGCATGGTACTTCAAAATCTATACTTCTAAAACATATGAACTTAAGTCTGCAAGTGGGAATGCAAAAAGAGCAGAGTTAATCAGCAAAACACATCTGATAGTTGATTTCAAAAAATGCAGAAATCCCTATTACCTGCTGAAATACATTTCCTAAATAAAAAACAAAAACAAAAAAAATCGCTTCTCTTTGCAGGAAAGTTTTTTTCTTTACCAGACAAATTAATTAAATTCTTCTCCATCATTCTCCTCAATATGCATAGTGATCATATTATAACTAAACGAAGTTTAGTTTGATCGTTTCTTAAATATCAATACGTTTTTAGAAATCAAACATGTTCTCTTTGGCATATTTTAATTGTGAGAATAAACTATTAGGCATTGTAATCCACAGCATAAATTACCTTCTATCAGCTTCCTCTTCTTACCAATTGCAATAATGCTCTGAATTTCTGAGCACTTTAAAACAGTGATTGAAGAATTGAAGTAGATTTCACAATAATTCCTCTTTCAGTAGAATGATGGATATCAGATTAAATGTAAATTCTTAATATATATAATCCAAGCAATATTGAATCATTTGAAGTGCACAGATAATTATAATTGACTACATCCACACATTTTGTTATACAAAAAAAAAAAAAAAACTAAATATATGAGTTCTAGTGCTTTTTGCCAACAGTAGGAATGTATATCTACAGCAATCAGCGGGGATGTACAGTATTTCATTATTTTTCCTAATAACTTAAACTCACAAAAATTCTCTCTGAAGTTTGCCAGGGTATAGGCATATGCTTATTTTAGGAGAAATTTAATGATAAAATCAACTGAAGTAAAGAATAGCTGATTCCGTGTTCTTGCTGGTAGCATGTATGGGTGTGTGTAAGATTTTCCTTTTAAACAAATCTGGCCTCTTTACTGAACATTTTCTCCAAAGTTTCAGGCATAAAATCTGATATACTGAAACGGACACTGTTCTCTTTAGAACTCTAATTAGACAAGGAATTGCCAGATGTTCTGATTGTCATAAGGCCTCCCCAGGATACAATATTCTCTGAAGTGTTTTGATTCTGTAGCAATGTTAACACATAATCTAAGCAGAAGCACATTTCCCACTCTATTTTCAAAGCACACAAGTAGGTTTTTTTTTTTTTATGATTTTTACTTTCTATTTTCAGAGAAGCAGTACACAATTCTGTATGTCCTTCTAGGTGTAAACATTGTTTTACTGAAACTTATTTCTTTTGCCTTTATTGGGTGTTGCTACTTCTGTATTTACAACTTGTATGTCTATTTTTGTTGAACCAAAATAATGAACAAAAAGCACAAAGGGACCTCTTTACAATGTCATTACACAGGCTGATGGAAAGGTAGATTGACAAACAACATTTCTAGTTCTCTTTGCAAGGAGCCCAAGCTTACCTCTCAAATTGCAATTACAGATTTTCTATGATGGATTCTAGAGAATTTGCTGTTAGGGATTTTTTTTTTTTTATTAGTTGTTCCATTGAACATAAAGCCTATGATAGGAGTAAATTTTCTCAACTGGATAAACTTTTCTTCCTCCCTTTCTCTTCCATCTTTCTTTCTTTTCTTTTTCCCTACAAATGAGGCTTTGGAGAAAAGTACCAGAAATAATGGCATAACAAGAAGGAACCCTCAGGGTACCTGGGTGGCTCAGTCTGTTAAGTGTCTGCCTTCAGCTCGGGTCATGATCCCAGGGTCCTGGGATCGAGTTCCACATCAGGCTCCCTGCTCAGTGGGGAGCCTACTTCTCCCTCTCCCTCTGCCTGCTGCTCCCCTTGCTTGTGTCCTCTCTCTCTCTCTCTGTCAAATAAATAAATAAAATCTTAAAAAAAAAAAAAAAGGATACTCAAGGTCCTGAATAATGCAACATGTATCTTTGTGGTTACACTGTTATATGCTGGTAGCTTGAGATCACAAATTATAAGGCATTTCTTAATTTTAGCCCATTACCATAGTTACTTCTGGCCACTCCTCACTTCTCTGGATCAGCTCTTTTCCTTTCTTTTAGATAAGGTATCTAAGCTGTGTATTCAAAGTGGGTAGCTGCATTTGGTATGCAGTAACCACACTGCATATACATTGTCAATGTAGCTAGGGAATGTTAGGAGCATCAAGTCCTAAACAAAATTCTTCCTTTCAATTTGGAAAGCATCTTCACTTTCTCAAAAAATAAAATTCTTTCACCTGCTCCATACCATCAGATTAGCATCTATCTACTTCTTTCTAAATTTAAAATGAATTCTACATGTTTTTGAAAATCTCCTCCTTAATTCATTACAGATTCATTCGAAGAACAACTGAGAATGTACTTCGATGTATGCTCTACGGAAAACAACAACAACAACAAAAAACAAAAACAAAAGCCATCAGATCTTTCATTCTACTTTGAACTAGGAGAGTTTAAATAAGGAGGCTTTTGTGTGAGAATAATTTAAAACCAAAGTGAGAAAGGCCAGTTGGGATAATTTTCTCTTTACTGTGAGTGATTTTTAGTGTTAATGTCTGACTTTTTGAACCTTAGCTAGACTCCAAAAGATCTACATCTATCAGCAGTGAAAACATGTATAACATCATTCAGAGAGCCTGCACTGTTAAAACATATTCAATCTAATCCCAAATAGTAAAGTAAAAAATTTCATTATTTTTAATTCCATTTACTTAAATAATTGTGGAACACTCAAAAAATTTATGTTATTTTAAAAGGTCATGAAGTAGCCCTTTTTAAATTTGCTAATTTAAATATCAACTCATTTTCAGCACATTGGAAAATATAGGGTACGTCTTCTGGCAATTCAGAAATATTTATTGTAATTTCATCTCTCTCTTTATAAGATGAATAATATGCTCTCTTCATAGACATCTAATCCCTTTTAATCAGTCAAAAAGCTTTTATTACTGAGCATATCTGTGTGTAACAGTGTCCTGGGCACTATGTGGGCTTAAAAAATAAAATGAGCAAGAACACTATTCACCACCTCAAAGCACTTACAATCTAATAATAATAAGTAGTTAACATTTATTGAAAGCTGAAGTAGCTATATTAACTTGGGGCAAACTAGACTTCACAATGAGGAAGATTATCAGGGATAAACAGAACATCTGATAATGATAAAGGGATCAATTCTGCAGGAAAACACCATAATCCTAAACATGTATGCACCTAACCAAAGAGCATCAAAATATGTAAGGCAAAAAGTAACAGAACTGAAGGAGAAATAGATAATCCACTCTTAGAGCGGGGAGAATACAAATCCCTTTCCCAATAACTGAGAAATCAAACAAGCAGAAAATCAGTAAAGAAATACTTGACCTAAATAGCAACATCAATCAATTTGACCTAATTAACGTTTATAGAATATTCCATCCAACAACACTAGGATACACATTTCTCTCATGCTCATGTGGAATATTTACAAAGATAGACCAAATTACAGCCTACAAAACATCCCTTAACAAATTCAAAATAATAGAAATCATACAAAGTATATTCCCAGAACATAGTGAAACTAAACTAGAAATCACCAGCAAAAGATGGGTGGCAAATCCCCAAATATCTGGACATTAAACAAGACACTGCTACATGACACATATTTCAAAGAAGTACCAAAAGAATTTTTTAAAAGGATTTTATTTATTTATTTATTTATTTATTTATTTATTTGAGAGAGCGTGCACGTGAGTGGGGCGTGGGGGGGCAGGGAGAGGGAGACAGAGAGAGGAAGAATCTTAAGCTGACTCTGCAGGCCAAGTACTGAGCCCAACTTGGGGTTCAATCTCACAATCCTGAGATCATGACCTGAGTCAAAATCAAGAGTCAGAGGCTTGGGGCGCCTGAGTGGCTCAGTCATTAAGCGTCTGCCTTCAGTTCAGGTCATGATCCCAAGGTCCTGGGATCAAGCCCCGCATCAGGCTCCCTGCTCAGCAGGAAGCCTGCTTCTCCCTCACCCACTTCCCCTGCTTGTGTTCCCTCTCTTGCTGTGTCTCTATGTCAAATAAATAAATAAAAATCTTTAAAAAAAAAAAAGTCAGAGGCTTAACCGACTGAGTCATGCAGGCACTCCTCAAGAGAAATTTTAAAATAGTTTGAACTAAATGAAAATAAAAGTTCGACTTATAAAAATTTGTGGGATGCAATGAAAGTAGTGTTAGAAGGAAATTTATTGTAATGAATGTATATATTTGAAAAGGAAAAAAAAGATCTAAATTTTAATCTTAGGTAGACATTAAGCCTAAATCAAGAGAAAATTAACAAAACTAAAAGCTGATTTTTTGAAGATGAATAAAATGGATAAATATCTAGCCAAATTAAACAACGGAAAAAGAGAGAAGATACAAATTACCAATATCAGAAAGATGTGCTCTCACTACTGATTACATGGGCGTTAAAAAGATATTAAAAAAAATAATATGAAAAAGTCTATGCCTGAAAATTTGATAACATTGATGAAATTGACAAATTCATTGAAGACATAAACTATGGGAGCTCATACAAGGTATACAGAAAACCTGAATAGATCTATATCTATTAAAGAAATTAATCAATTAATCAATAATCAATAACTTTCTAAAAATGACAATATCAGGCCTAAAATATGTTCCAATTGTTTCTATGAGCATACCAAAATCAGGTAAAAACATAACAAGAAAAAAACCCATATAGATCAAAATCTCATATAAACATAGATGCAAACATCAACACAATTTGAACAAATTGCATCCAACAATGTATAAAGTGAGTTACACACCACAGCCAAATATGATTTATTCCATGTATTCAAGGCCAGTTCAACATTAGATAATCAATTAATACAATCTACCATACCAACAGGCTAAGGAAAAAAAACAACCAAACTATGATCATATCAATTGTCATAGAAAAAAGCATTTAACAAAATCCAACATCTATTCAAAACAAAAACTCTCACCAAAGTAGGAATAGAGCATAATTTCTCTGACTTGATAAAGAACTTCTACAAAACACCCACAGTTAACATTATACCTTTTGATGAGAGATTGGACACCTTCCCCCTAAGACTGGTAACAAGGCAAGAATGCTCTGTCTTACTGCTCCATTAACATCATACTAGAAGTCTTAGCTAGTATAACAGAACAAGAAAAAGAATTAAAAGCTATACAGATTGGAAAGTAAAATAAATAAATAAATAAATAAATAAATAAATAAATAAATAAATAAAATAAAACTGTCCTTATTAACATATAGCATGACTGTCCATTACTCTATGTAGAAACTCAAAAAAATCTACAAAAAAACTGGAATCAGTAAGGAAGTATAGTGAGGTTGCTGGATACAAGGTAACATATACCTGTCAATTGCTTTTCTCTATAACAGCAATGAATAATTGAAGCTTGAAATTAAAAAAAAATTACAATAGCACACAAAAATGAAATACTTAGGTATAAATCTGACAAAATATATACAGGATCTGCATGCAGATTTCAAACATGGATGAAAGAATCAATGATTTAATAAATGGAGAGATATTCTGTGTTCATGGATTAGAAGACTCAGTCTCATCAAGATGTCAATTCTCCCCAACTTAATCTATAGATTCAATGGAATCACAATCAAAACTTCAGCAAGCTGTTTTGAAGATATTAAGAAAATGTCTCTAAAATGTATTTGGCAAGGCAAAAAACCTGTAATAAATATCATAATACTGGAGAAGATCAATGTTGGAGCGCTCATAGTAGACAATGTTTGCAAGAAATATGGAGATGCAAGAATTTATGATGGACAAAGACATTGTTAAATTCACATAGGAACTCGCTGCATACAGCAACAACAACACCAATTTTGAGATTTTTAAATGTAAGACAGAATTAAACAGTAGGCATTTATAACATTGAAAATGGATGTGATCAGGATTAAAATGTATTTGTTTCCATCAGATGAAGAACAAAAGTGGTAATCAGTGTAAGCTTTTCAGATAAGTATAATAGTTGAAAATAACAATAACTAAATGTGGACTATTAGAACAGATCAAATGATAAGCCATAAAGCATTTCTCAATGAATGCCAATCAATCTTATCATGCAGGCCACATACTCCTATTCCAGTAAAATAAAATATTTCCCCCAAATCTATTTTTTTGGGAATTAAAGAACACATTTCTCTGTGAATAATATGTCTGTCAAAGAACTAGATAATGAATGCCCTAAAATACTTAGAACAAAATAAAAATGAATATTGAATATTAACATTTATGTGATGCAAGTAACACTTAGAAAAAAGTGCAAAACTTAGATGCATTTAATAGAAAAAAGAAAGATTAAAAATTAACGAGTTTTATATTCAATTCAAATTTTAGATTAAAAAAGATGAGATAAAATCAAACATAAAAGAAGACATGTGATGTAGGTATGAGCAGTAATTTATTAAATAGAAAACAAAGAAACCATAGAAGGGGTCAGCAAACCAAAAATGTTTCTTTGATGGTTTTAGTAACTTCCTCAAAGTAACTCAGCCAGAAAGTGTGGGAGCAGGTCTCCTAACAGAGCAAGTGTGACTATAGGCTCTGAATTCTCTTCCAGGTAACATTTTTCCTAAGACTCCTTTTTCCAATTTACCAAAGCATAAAATAAAGTCCAGAGAAATTAAATGCCTTGACTTGAGTCAATGTGCCATCTGTTTCTTTTAGTTGTTGTTTTTTTTTTTTTTTCCTCAATGTGGTTGGTAGAATATTTAAAAGTACATATGTGGCTTGCATTATATTTTATTGGACAGTGTTTTATATTTAGGGGATAAATTCAATTTGAAAGTAAAAAAGAGTCAGAAATAGAAAATGGAGGTTCTAGCCAAGAGGGAAATAAATGTTCTTATACAGAGGCTATAATTTCCTAGGTATTAAGAAAAACACTGTTCTAATAATACTCTCATAATATTTTTAGGAGTGGAATGGTAACTTCCACCATGTTAATCCTCTTAGATCAAGGATATTTTCTAAAATTGGAGTAGAATGTCCTCTTTGGGGATTTTACAATGGTATTTTTCTTTCTATAACTCTGGGGCAGTGCCAAGGGATAGGTTGTTGAGTATGGGGAAAACAAAATCTTCATCTCCATAATCTCTATCAGCCACCAATAAAGCCACCTTAAATAATTTTTCATTCTATGCAAAAGCAATGTCCTTACCACATAATATGGCTTTTAGATTTGTCTTCCAATAGTTGGTTCTCATTTTTCATCCTTTTTTTTTTGTCAGTTGGTATTTATCACCAATTATCATTTCCCCTTTTTGAAATATTTTAATTATTTTCTTCTCAATTTTCTTTGCCCAGTCCCTTTGCATCTCCCCATCAAACATTTAAAGTACTCTGAGCTCAGTCCTAGAACCTCTTTCCTTTTGTCTACACTCACTCTCTAGCTTATCTTTTTAAATTTTTTAAAGATATATTCATTTATTTGAGAGAGAGAGAGAAAGGGAGAGAGAGAGTGTGAGTTGGGGGCAGGGGGAAGGACAGAATCTTCAAGCAGACTCCCTGTTGAGCACGGAGCCCGACTTGGGGCTCGATCCCACAACCCATAAGATCATGACCTGAGCCAAAACCAAGAGTCGGATGCCCAACCAACCGAGCCACCCAGGCGCCCCAGTCTCTAGGTAATCTTACCCATTTTCACAGATTTACATATTACCTATATGCTGATCTCTCCAAAATTCAAATCTCCTGCTCAGGCTCTCAGCTCAATCCAGACCCACATTCTACTGCTTACTCAATATCTTCACTTGGATTTCCAATAGGTATCTCAAATTGAACATGCCCCAAAATGAAGTCCCGATTTCCCACCCCAAACTTGTTTCTCTTGCAGTCTTTTGCATATCTTTAGAAAGGGACTCCGTTAGTCCAGACGCTCAGACCAAGTGATGTCATCTTAGCTCTTCACTTTTTCTTATACTCAACATCCACTCCATAGCATATTCTTCAAAATCTATCTGAAATCTGACTACCTCTTACCACCTCCACTGTTGTCCCTTGATCTAAACCACTATCCTCTCTGATTGCAATAGCTTTCTAACCTAACTGGTCTCCCTGTTTCCACTCCTACTCCTACTCAGTGTTCTCCATACACAGGCAGAATTATCACTTTAAAACATGGGCACATAACATTATTCCCATGTTCAAAACCATCCTCCCATCTAACATAAATCCAAAGTCTTCAATCATAGCTTATGTAGCCCTATATTTTCTCTCTCCCTCTACCTTCCTCTGATATCACCTTCCATCACAACCCCAGCTTCCCATTAATTGCATTCCATCAAATCTGGCAAATCTAGTCTCCTATCTGTTCTCCACAGTGATCACACACACCTATCACACCAAGGTATGGTCCTACTTGGAGGTTTTGTCCTTTCTGCCTAGATGGTCTTTCCTTTACATATTATCATGGCTTCATTCTCTCTTCCTTCCACCCAGTCTCTGTTCACATGTGATATCTTTAAGACCTTTCTCACATAGAACAAACACATATATATCCCTTATACACACACACACAGTACCGGCCATCCCTCATGTTGTTTATTTTTCTTCATAGCACTGATCCTCAATTGCCAAATTCTTTATATTCTTGTTTGTTTCTTGTCCATTTTACCCGCACCAAAGCATAAGCTTCCTAAGGGCAAGAATTTTGTTTCCTTAACTGCTTTACTCCCAGTGCCTAGAATAGCACTCGGCACATAGTGGGCACTCAATAAATATTCTCTAAGTGTACAAATCAATGAACCTTCCAACTAGATTTTTCTCTAAGTCCTTCTTGGTAGGCATTGTGGAGTTGCCTCTGCTGTTTGATAATGGCATCATAAAAATGGTCAACATTTAACATTATAGAAGGAGATAATGATAATGACACTAATGATGATGATGAGGAGGATTAAGTAAAATACAGGAAAAGCGCTGTTGAGGAGGCAAAGTCAGCTGTCTTCTTGGGAAAGTTTTTGGGACTGAATGATTGTTGAGCATGGAAGAAGATAAGCGGCAGACAACCACGGTGGGGTTTACCTACTCTTTCAGCTAAGATAGCCACTTGCAAATTCAGAGACACTAAAAACCACAGATACTGTGATTCCTTGAGTATATCTCCTGGTTTGTGCTTCTGATCTTGATTTCTGGCTTTTGTGACAACTTCAATTTATACACTTTGGTAGGCTGAATGATTCTGTCCCTGCAAAAGTGTTCACATCCTAATCTCCACAACCTGTGACTAAGTCAGTTCCTTTGCAAAAGGGACTTGCAGATGTGGTTGATTAAATTAAGGCTCTTGAGGTGGGAAGATCATCCTAGATATTTTTGGATGGGCTCAAATATAACCACATGAGTCTCATAAGAGAGTTAGGAGGGTCAGAGCCAGAGAAAGAGTTGAAGATGCTATGCTTCGGGCTTTGTAAATGAAGGAGGGGGCATAAGCTAAAGAATAAAGGCGGCCTCGAAATCTGGACAAGGAAGGAAGGAAATGGATTCTCCCCTAGATTCTCTGGAGGGAATGTACCCCTGCCAGCACCATGATTTCCATCCCGTGAAACCCGTTTGGGACTTCTTGTCCTTGGAATTGTAAGATAATAAAGTTATGTTGTTTAAGCCATTAAGTCTGTGGTAATTCGTTACAGCAGCAATAGGAAAACAATAGACACACAAAATTTAGACCAGTCTATTTACCTCATCCTTGTTCTCCCAACCAATTTTTAGGTTCTACTCATTCCAGGGAATCACTGTAATTACTCCCATCATTATTACAATTTGCTGCCATAATTTACCCTGCTTTCTAAGACAATGCCTGATGCTATCTACATTTTCAATTTTACTTCATGTATTTTCCTTCCCCTTTCTTCTGGCTAAATACCCAGCTCTGCATTCCCTGGAGAGGTAAATTCCCTGGAGGACTACTTGATTCTCTAATGAATACCTTACTTTTTAATTATTTTATTTTTAAAAGTTGATTAGTGTTCAAATGATATCAGTTAGAAAGGTAATTTCTGAAAGAGACTTTGACTGCTTCATTCAGCATTTAAAGTTACTGAATAATTACTAATTGGAAATTACCAAATTAATTATTTGCTGTCTCTATACTTCATATACATTTATAGATCACTTCAAAATTTTCCAAGTATTTAATAATTAGATTCACGTATGTCAGAAATTAATGTTTAAAAGTATTTTTTTTTTGCATTTGTATTTTGTTTGCAGGTTAAAGCAATTTTTTCTTCAATGCTACATTTTTATATAAGATTTACAAGTTTGCCAAGGAACAAATGTATATATTTACTATATCATTTAGACTTTATGGGCTCTTATATTTATATTTTTTATACACATTAGCAGTAGGAAATAGCTCTACCACTTAGGATGTTCACTCATAAAGTGATAATTTCTCTGCAGTAAAATAATGTACTTTTCAATTGTCAAATAGCAAATATAAACACTCCTGAAGTTTTAAAACTCTGAAATCTTTTCATATAGAGATACAGTTATTACTTCCTTTTTATAATCATTTTCTAAACAATATATTTCTAGTCTTGCAAATATTTATTCTTTAGAAGCATAAAAGTCACTACTCTCAGAAATGAATTTTAAGGTAGAAATTACCTCAATCATTATTCCCAATAAATTGGGAAATTATAATGCTATATTCTTGGTTTCATTATTACTTCAGTATATTTTTTTCTATGTTTATTAATTTAGGTACTGAAAGCATCAAATGCTTTTAATTTAGTAGTTCCAATTATACTGTTCAGTAGAATTCTCACTTTGAGAAAATTATTTTTGATCTACAGATAATTCCTAAAAGAAAATATTTATAATATCCAATTCCAGTGTTTGAGTTGCTTTATTGATATCCTGTGAATGACAAAAAAAGAGTTAAATCAAGCAACAAAGTACCAGCCAACTGTGGGACATGTAGGTTTCCACCATTTGGGGAAGGTTGTTTTCATAATTCAGGCCGTAAGACTGTCCCTTTTCATTTGGTAAGCATTATTTCTTTATTATTATTATTATTACTATCATCATCATCATCATCATCATCATGGCTCACTAGTAGTTAAGTTTAAACAAACTTAAGTTTAAATTTAAGTAAGTTTGTTTAAACTAAATCTAAGTTTTAAATCCCCATCTGATGTATACTAGAGTGGTTGGTTTTTTGTTTTTGTTTTTTTATCGGCGTGGTTTTGCCTACAGCATAAGGAGACCCTATATAATTCTAAATTTAATCCTGGTGCCCCAAATAAAATATTCATCTTTTAAGTCATGGCAGGATAATTAGGAGAGGCTATGACAGCCTGCTGGATATGTGTTTACTTTTAATTTAATTCCGATTAGTAGAATAGTTAATCATTGTACATAGCAAGGTCATCTTTATTAATTCAGTTGCATACATATATGAAGATATTCCTATAGCAGATTCCAGGTAATGCTTTTCCATGGAACTCAATCAGTCTTTCGTGATGGCAGTAAATACTTTGTCCAGATTGTACTTTGTCACAAACCATCAGTTATTGCACGGTGTTTATAAATTCTGTGACGCACATCACAGGACACTTACAAAGACTAATGATGAGTTAGGCATTTTAAGAAACCAAAACTGAAGTAACACTATTTAGCACTTAAATGACATTTTTCATTTTCAAATTACTTTTGCATGAATACGAATTAATCGTACAAGTACCACGAAGAAGGTAAATAAAATTATGACCCTTATTCTGGATATAAGAAAAATGAAGTCGTGAGTCTAAGTTGTTTTCATCTTTCTACTTATCTCTCACTCTATTATATACCTATTTAAATATCAGTTCTCTTTAAATACACACGCAAACAACCAAACAACAACAAACGCCCTTTGAACTCTGATTTGGCCTACTTGAAAGCTCACGCATGGGAGATTGGTTCACTCCTTCTCATGAAACTCATCGTTCTGTTTGTTCTGCCTCTTGCCCATTCCAACCAATTATTCTTTTTCAATCTAGTACCCTAGAGCTTAAACAAACAAACAAACAAAAACAAACAAAAAAACATGTACGATGTCCTTGCTGAAGACGCGGACAAACTAAGGTCACTTGGCTTAAAGTGATTTAGCCAAAGCCACAGAATCAGCACTAAAGTTCAAGTGCACACAAATCTCCATTCTGTTTTCTACCATAAAACTGACTATCATATACTAAGGAGGGATGTTTATTGTTTTGCATTTCCTCTGATTTTGTCTCTTGCTCCCTTATCAGTTAATACCTCACTATGTCTTTTCTACTTCTGTGACACAAGATAATCAAGAACATACTCACCTATGAGTAGCTAGGAGTCAGGGAATGTGAGACCATATACAGCTGGGTCAGTTCTTTTAGGTTGAGGATTATAGACAAGCATGTGCTGGAGCAAGGAGTAAAGGAACAGCCCCGAAATCTGGAGTATTTGTTATTAAACTGAAAGAACACTCTTAAAGTGGAACCTTTGAGGATATTAATTTTCATAAGGAAGGTCGATACAGTTTGTGTAGAAGATGAATAATGTGGCACTTCCTCTAACAAGGCAAGAAGGTGAAATTTTATTTTATAACTTTGCATGGCTTCATAAGTTTAGGAAATGGAAAGTGAGAATGATATTAATGAGTTGGAAAAAAGTATAGATATAAGTGTGCTAATGAATACAACTTTAATTGCTAAAATCTTTCAGGCAATAACTGATTTCAGGGAAGAGCATCCACTTATAATGACTATTATGTCAATTTAACAGCATAAATGCAGCTAAAATATGACAACTTAATGCTGATTATGTTCCATACATGTTGATAACTATGCTTTCTAGACTCTGCATGGAGCCTAAATGAAAAATGATTATCCTATTTTTAAGGTTTATCATTAACTACAGAATAAAGGACAATGGGGTACTTTGTTTAATCCATAATGAACCAACATTTCAACTCACAAATTTATCTTCGTGATTAAAGTGATCAAGTTCAAAGTGCAAGCTAGATAAAAATTTCATAGAACACTATAGAATCTTTATTTCCTCCTTTTCTTTCCCCGTTAATCATGTCCAAAAGTTTCTTCTACTATAGAAAGTAGAATAGAAATATGAATTTTATTAAAAACAGTTTCATTTCTTCATTATTTTTAACAAAAGAAACAACCAGGATGCCAAATTGGAGCACTGATGAACAATGCAATAATATATGCTTTATATTGACTCTTCTACTTTTGATATATACACACATGGCCAAGGGGTAAAGAAATTATTTATAATTGCATACCCTATTTATTTTCAAGAAGAGAAAAGCATTAACACATTTTGTCCTAGGATTCACTTTCATATAAAGGGCACTTTGGTTTGTATTGGTCAGAATAATTCTATTGTATGCTTCAATATAACAAATGAACTTCCAAATCTTAGTGTAACCCTCAATTCTGCAAGTTTTAGTCTGGCTTGTTTAAGTCCAATATTGTTCAGGGCAGTCTATTCCTGTGATGAGTACACCAATGAAAATATATGGCCATTAAGTTCACTGCCCCAGGAAAAGAGAGATAGTGGAAGAGCACCAGCTCATTGCTTCATCAGTCACATTGAACGTCCAGAACTAGTCATATGGTCCTAAACCAAATACAAAGAAGAGAGCAAAACACAGAAAACTCATGATATCTGTTGAGCTCTACACTGAACTGTCACAAATGGAGATTTGATTATTTCCAAAAAATTAAATATAAATCAAGCAAAACAAATTGGTTTAATTAAATCTGGGCAGTTTTTATTTCAGGTGTGTTAAATTTTAACCATTAGCATAAAACCAGAAATATATCTGCCAAATCTGCAAAAACCTAGGAAAAAGCAACTATTACAAGATAGAAAGTTCATTTTGAACCAAAGTAGAAAATATCTGGAAACACGCTCACTCTCTCTCCTAATCTTGCAATTAAACCCATTAATTAAAGTCCTGTGTTATTTTGTTTTTCTTCAATGCTTAATTGGTCTCCAATAGCTTGTCTAGAAGGGCTGAAAGAGGAAGATCAATAGACTGGAACAAAGTTTTACAACTTGTTGATACTTCATGTGGCAGTTGCTAAAAACACTCTTTATTTGTCATGGAATGTCTACTGACCAGTGTGCTATCACCAGTCAAGAGTCGTCATAGGATTTTCTCTCAGGGTGGCTATTTTGACTCAGCCTCAAGGTATACAGTTAAAGCCAAGATATGGAGAAGGATGGATTAGAACTAGAAGGAAAAATAAGATACAAGGCCTAGGTGGATAGATGATGACACAGAATAATTAATCTGCATCAAGGTGAATCAGCAGTCTACTTTCAAGATTTGAAATCAACCGCAGAGAAAGATTTGTTCTATAACTCTGTAGTAATGTATGTGCATACGTGCTTTGTGTGTATGTTTTTTTTTTTTTCATTTGCAACCATGTCCAGTATTAAGAATGCATGAACGTCTGAGTAGAGACTGTTCTAGTGGAAAAAAGAGCTCAGGACATTTTATTTCATTGACTAAATGTCCAGATTAATTACATCAGTGCTAATTACATTGTTTAATAGTAGCAGTTTTGCTGTGACTTTCATCTTTCCTGTAAATAAAAACTACCTTTCCCCCAAAGAATTGGCTGTTAGATGAATTTCATTATGCTAGTCAAGGATTAACCACCTGTCATATTTTTATTACAGAAATATTTTGGGTTGTAATTATCTGTGATGTTTCATACACTAGTAGGAAAAATGCAAGGTTCTCAAGGGAAGTGTTCTGATTTACTTGGTTGCTGCTGAATGAAGTTCATGAAATACTTTATTTTGCAGGGTTGATGGAAGGCATGATCGTGCAATGGTGCTAGGAAGAAAAGAAAATCCTAGAAGCATGCCTTTCAAAGATGTTACAGGCTATGAATTTAAGATTGATTTTGGTATCCCAGAGTGAGAATAAAAATCTTAATATGTAATTGATTCTGAAGGCACCCTTTCACCCTTCCATGTGCTTTCAGCAAAGGAGCTCCTCCACCTGAATTCTAGATTCCACACTTACCTCACTCTAAGGAGATTTCTTTTGCCTATATTCCAAATCCTTTCCTTCTGCCTTCAGATATGCATGGAATGGTAGATGGTGGTGGTGGTAATGGTGGTGGTGTGATCTCAAGTAACAGACTGGGGCCTTCCATAAAGCCTTGTCAAATACCATTATTTCCAGCCTATACGCTGTATCCTCACTCAACACAGATTGCACTAATCCAAATTGCAACCACAGAATATTTCACCTGCTGTTGACCTTCTTGTTCTACTCTGTACTCAACCTTTTGTTTCTATCTATCTATCTATCTATCTATCTATCTATCTATCTATCTATCATCTACCTATATCCATATAATATGTATAGATTTTTATATGCCTTCAAAGTTGAGTTGACGTCACACATATTTCTCTTTATTCTTTCATCCATTCATCTATCCATCCATCCATCCAATAAATGTTTACTGAACACTTAAATTAAGGATGGCCAAACTGGGTGGAATTCCAGCAGGCAGTTTCTCAGTTAATTAACCAAGTTTTAAAATCTAGTTCCTAATTATGAAAGCCTAGACTTTGGTCAGTACTATAGGAGATCGAGCACTGATAACACAGATGATAACCAAAATGGAAAACCCATTTGCCTAGTTTACAATAAAAAATTGCTTTCAAATGGTCTAGAATATCATCTCTGTAATAAATATGTAAGAATTCAAACATAACCAGGTAGCAAAGCTCCATGAAAAAATACATCATACACAGACTGATTTGTGATCAGACACAATCAGAACTAGAGAAGCTATAGAAATTGAGTTTAATGGCATCAGATAATCTAAGACACATTTCATAAGGGGGTTGTACTATAGTTTCTAGGACTTCAGTGACTGACATTTACTGAATTGTTATCATTCTCCCTGTTAGGGCATCCTTGTCATTGTGACCAGGAAGGTTAACATTCAGTGGTTATGATTTTTCTCTTCACAATATTTGGCAGGGACACTACCAACCCTTAACTACTTGACTCTTCTTTGTCACTTTGACATACACTGTCATATTCTTTCTTTACAGTGTTGGTTCTCAACTGGGAAGATTTTTGCTTCCCAAGAAACATTTAACAATGTCTGGATACAATTTTGGTTGTGACAAGTCAGGGAGGGCAGCTGGCATCTTGTAGGCAGGAGTCAGAGATATTGTTAAACATCCTATAATGCACAGGGCAGTGCCCACAACAAAGAATTATTCACCCAAAATACCAATAGTGTCAGGATTGAGAAACCATGCTCTAGCGATGTTATTATGGTCAATCTGCTTATAGTGTAGCTTTGTTTTCCTTGGAGCTATTCTGACTCGTAAAAGTGACTCTGCCAATCCTGTTTTTGCCCACTAAGTGTAAATATGAGATTTAACTAGCAACATGGCAATGTTATTTACCATTTCAAGTACTTGAGGACAACTCACTGTGTATTTACAAGCACTGACAATAATTACTATTAGATTCATCTTCCTAAAATACAAGCCTGTCCCCTTAGCACCCCTCATAAGGACTTTTGTAATAACAGCCAAATTTATTAAGCATTAATTTCTGCAAGACATTGTTCTGACCATCTTAATTTATTTAATTTTCTCAGTATTTCTATGAGGTAAGTACTATTTTATCCCCATTTTACAAATGATGAAACAATGTCACAGAAAGACTACCTACTTTACCAAGGCCACCTAGTTAGAAAATGCTACAACTGGGATTTAAATCCAAGTACTTTATTGTGTTGTGTTAAATGATAATGTTTGGTCTAGATGGGCTTTAAAATGCTACAAACAGTTAAAAGAATAAAGTTCAAACTCTTCTAATCAGCTTCATAGCACTCTGAATCCTGACCTTCTCTTCTTCTCTTGACTTCCCACCCAATACCTTGAACTATAAAAGCTCCACCCCTATTTTTCTTATGCACATTGCCAGGACTGAGGATTTGCTTAAAAGGTCTTCTCAACTGGAATGCCCTCTGGCTCTTGCCACCTGTTCAATTACACTTGGTTTCCAAAGCTGGGTTAATAAGGCTTGCCTTTTCCCTGAAGTCTTTCATCCCTGGCTGCTACAGTTAATAATAATCTGACTTTCACAATACTTACTATTTTGAAGAAAAAAAGTTGGCCTTTAAACATCTACTCTGTGATAGATATAATAGATAGCAATGAATATAAAGTAATATGAGATAGATAAAATAGATAAGTACATTTGAAGAAAGGCCCAAACTGGGTTAAAAAAAAATCTATGATCTATTTTTTATCACCTATATGTGAACTTGGACTGAATTTCAATTTTCAAAACATCTGTAATATGTATATAATACCCCCTTACACAGGTGTTGTGTGTGTCTCATTATTTTAGTGATGGGACAGACTATATAGAGAGAGAGAGAAAGAGAGAGAAGAGAGCAAGAGATCTATATATCTCTATATAGACACATAAATACATATATATTCATAAGCACATATGTCATGTTTTACATAGTGGATATAAATAAATATATATGTGTGTGTGTATGTATATATCTATATCTCTATATATCTTGTAACCAAGAGAAAAACCAAGTTTTAACTCTGGATCTGCCATATATAAGCCAAATGATCATGGGCTACTCACTTAATTTGTTGAGCCTCATTTCTCTTCTTAATAATGAAGAGAGCACTCACGGATTAACAGATTACATGCTTGATATAACTCTAGGCTTCCTGGGAACACAGGCAGGGATGGTCAATCACAACAGTCCTTAACTACCTCAGGCTGTATTTACTACCAGATTTCCACTGAGGAAATCATGGATCCATTGTTCCCAATTGAAGGGCTCTGTTCACAAATTCTAAAGAATCCAGAGTTATCCTAAGGTAAAAAATGTGTGCCTCTAACTAGTAAATGTGACTAAGTTTACCACTACAGGGTAATCCAAAAAAACCTTAGTTCTTCAGGGATTGCCATAATATTTGTTTTTCTTTCTTTCCTTCTAATTCTTGCTTTCTTTGCTTCTTATTCTTCTCCCCACTCATAAGAAATCTAGAGTATGAATATAGAAGAGCAGGTGAGAACAGAGTTCTCAATACTGGGCTCATATTGCTCAGCTGAGTTCAGCCCTTCTTGGTCTATTTCTCCACTAAATTCCACAATCTCATCATTATTGCTATACAAAGATGAATTAACTTAGGTTTTCTAAATAATTATTCCCCAAAGTCTTCAATCTGGCTATACATCTTAATTATAATACAAGGTCAATATTTTACCTTAGTTGTATATATTCAGTTTACCTATCTATAAAGTGAGAAGAATGATATTTGTTTACCTATATTTGAACTTGAGGTAAGGATACATCGCTAGAGAATAGGACTCATGTTTTCATCATTCCATATTTCCAGCACCAGGCTGGTCATACACACATAGTAGATCTCAATGTTAGTTAAACTGAATTAAGATAAGTTACAATATATATATAAGTTTATAAACTTATAATCTCTTTAAATTTAACAGGTTAATGATACCTTGAATTAATATAAATCTATATTAATGACATTCTGAACTAACAATCACACTTTTTTTTTATAACTAATGAATTAGAAAGGTAACTTTCTATGAATATAACCATATTCAGAAGGAAAATAACATTTAACCTACAGAATAACTAAATTTATTTTTTTTAAATTTGTATCAGGGAACCAGATACCTTTTTTCCAAAACTCATGGTAGGGTCAGCTTAAATACAAGTTCTCCAAATTGTACTTATATTTTCCTTGTATGTGCATTTTTTATGTATTTCATTCTACTAAAAGACTCCTTAGTGAACTTTAAGGTAAAGAAATGATGTTGGGGCCAAAAAAAGCTTCCAATGTTGACCTCTGGTCACAGATGTTGTGCCACTTAGTGCAGAAAGCATCTTCTTTCAAAATATAATTAATTTTCTGTAGTGCTTCAAATACTATATTCAACTCCTCACTTTTAATTAAGATTCCTTTTCTTGCTGCAAGTTTAAATTATGTTCTGAAAGCAATTTTTGTCAATTGCTTTTTCATGTGAGAAATATAATTATGAACTAAATTTTATTAGTGTCATATTCATACTTTTTAATAATAAAGTTGTGAATAAAAAATGAACAAAGACTCTTACACACGTTTAAAATGTCTCATGCTATAAGTAGAGTAGAACATTTCCAGAATACACTGATAATGTGTAAGTATCTTGGTTTTCCAAAGAACAAATACGTTTCCCTGGTAGCTTTTGTATAATCAGCATACTGTAAATCAGTCATTAGGAGCTTGAGCATACATAGAAAAGTAAAAACCTTACTTTAAAAATGTTCTGTAAATCTTTTCACTAATATTTCATAACAATTACTTATATTGTTAGTATTTGACTACAGAGTCATCAAAAAGGAATTTAAAACTTAGAATGGTCTCTTAAAAGTGATAAATTTAAAACCTATTGGGTTATCACAGAAAACAAAGTTGGTTAAAGGTGATTTTTTTTTCCCTTTCATCCTAAAAGCTCTTGGAGATACCATGTTTTCTGTAGGAGGGTCCCCATGTCCATTCTCCAGATTCTTAAGTGTTAAGAGGGAACTGTGGTGATTGCAGCCACAGTGCCGATTTCTCAATTCTGGCTTCATGAATCATAGTTCTGCAGCTATGGGCAGGCCTCAGCGGCAGCCCTCAGGGGCAGCCCTTACCCTGCTGGGGAAGTTCTGTATTTTTTGAGTATTGTTCCTGAGGATCTATTCTGCAATCCTTTTCTAATTTTAACAGCAATTTTCTAAACAGCTGATTTCCTAAATCTCTTCTTCCTTGCATGGCTTTATTTCCTGCCAAACCCTGAATAACACATTATATGCTGTTTTGCTTTATGAATTAGAAAAACAACCACCAACAAATTCTTTGATACCGAAAGCAGTAAGAAGTGAAAGCTTGACAGAAGTTGCCCACTCATTGGCTCCTTAATGATTTAAGTTGCTCCATGGATACTAAATATCACTGTGCATATTAATCTGGATCCCTTTAGTCAGAATTGGGGCATTTTCCCAGAAGCCAAGGAAGATCTGTGAACATATGTGGACATTTCAATTCCATGTGTTCCTGGTGAAGGGATCAGACAAATTGTGCCAACTTGTGTCATCATGGAACTATACTCAGAGAGCTAGTTGGAGAATTTGGGAACTGAGAAGCTGTCACTAATCTGGGCTGCAAGTGACAGCTGAGTCAGTGGAGAACCAGTTATACTGAGATGGCAAAATAGTGTTTCTTTTCAGCAGGAAAAGGACCCTCTTCTTTTTTCCCATTAAAATGTTAAAAATTCTGAAGCAAATAACACAGGTGTCTCTGTTTTGGTTACTTTCAGATACTGTATGAGGGCAAGAACAGAGGAGGGCATGCCATTGTTGAATAATATTGGATAATATCAATCCGCTACTGATCTAGGTCTTTCTGGAGCATTGGTAGGACTGTTACCAGTGGGTCTCCTGCACAGCAATCGTGGGAATGAAGGTGTGATTTAGATGCCTTACATAATTCACTATCCATTTTCATGATTTTTTCTGCTTTTATGGAAACATTAGGTAAAAAAATACAGATACACATCTAAGCGGTCTCCTATCTTCTAGGACCTACCAAAATTTGTTCACAAACTGTAGGGGAAATCAGAGCTATAGTGACCAAGGATGTAACATGGTACATCTGATAAATGGATTTTGGCATCAGACAGATCTATACACTTGAATTCCTTGTTACCTATTTAGCAGCTGTAGTGTGGGGGGATTCTTAACCTCTCTAACGCTAAATTTCCTCATCTGGAAAATGGGCACCACGACATATTTCTCATAGGATTGCAAAACACAAGGGCATCATTATAGTCATTGCATGTAGATGTTTGGTAAATGTTAATACATTCCCTCCCCTGCCCCCAACTCCATCCATCACCCTTGCAGTGATTTGCAAAAGAAATACTTTTATAAAACGCCAAGGTGAAGAACTGGAAACTTTTGTAAATACCTGTTTATAGAGTTTTATGTAGTTAGAATTTTAGATTTAGATTAGAATTCAGAGTATGAAATGCTGGTAGAAGATCTGGTAGAGCTGAGGTTAAATAAGTTTTTATAAGCAAAGTTTAGAAATTAAGGAAGCTTCTAGATAATGTAGAGTCCTTTGCTATTTTATCTCTCTTCTTATAATAAGGCTAATGGTTTTAATTATTGAAATAATATATTTATCAATTATTTATCCCCTTAGGTGTTTAAATATTCCAATATTTCTGGTGATAACATTCTAAAAAAAAGACAATTTCGTACTTTGTTGATTAATGGCCAATCAAGAGCCTCATGTCAAGATGAATTGACTTGAAGCTAGCCAATCAATGGACCTTAATTTGAAAACTTTCCTGATAACCATTTATGTATATATGATTATATAAATATAAATATATATTTTTTATTGTAGGAATTTCTGTCCATATCCGCTTGACAAAAAAAAAAGTCTTTTGTATCGATGGAACTCCATTTATGCTCACTAGATACCTTGCAGTTCTTTACTTTTCCTCTTTTTCTATCCTAAGAGCATCTCTGAACCTCTTTGGATGCAACCTTACGGTGCCCGTGACTCCTCAGAACTTCTACCAGAGAGTTCTTCTCATGTAGAGTGTGGGCTGGGAGCCAAATCCACCTGGGATGGAATCTCTGCTCCTCCACTCAGTTAGTGCATGGTGTCTGGCCTGTTACTTAACATTAGAGCTTCAATTTCTCCATATATTTTTAAAAGTGGGGATCATGCCTTCGATGGATGCTGTGAGGATTCAATTAGAAAATGTCTTAAAAATGTTTGCACATAGGAAGTATTCTGCAAATGGCGGCTGCAACTTAAAGAACTGTTCTGGTTGATATTCATGAAGTCTATTATCTAGGGCTTGTCTTGTGTGGGCACTCACCAACAATTCCCCCATTGGGAATGTTAAGATGAACGAGATTCAGGACAGGTAGTCTCAGCTTTCCTACAAATATTTAGGTCCTTTATTGACCTGCAGTTTTTCATCAGTGTCAAACAATTAAAAAGAACAGAAAAGGATTCAGAATTCCTACTAAAAATGGGAGAGGACAGATATACATGGCTTGGTATTAGCTCCCCAATTCCATGTTTTCTTTGGAGGATAAGTTAAGGAGCTATCATTTATGCATACAACTGGGTTGTGTTGAGCAGTAGGTAAAACTCTATCTTCATTCCGACAGAGCTTGTGCAGATACTTCCTGATTTTGTGTGCATAAAAAGCAATAATCCTGAAACCTAGGTTTTAAGAAAGAAAGCTTGGAACAGGAACTGGGAAACTAACGGGAAATTGATCCTATGTAAACATCCGAATTGCCTACGAAAGGCAGGCTCTATGGATATTTTTTAATTGAATCAATTATCAATCTTACCTTGCTTTTACCTTCTAATTACCATGACTTAGAAACACTACTGAACCTCCTAAATTTCTCAACTGTGCTGAAAAGATTGCACTGAGCACTGATTTAGCCTCCCGTTTGCTAGATCTATTTGGGCGCCGACCCAGCACCATTCACTTGCATAACTGACATTTATTAAAGTTCAACATTAGAAGATACTATATTTCATGTTAAACATCTTATTGTAAAAATTACAATCACATTTTCACAATAATATACCTCATGCTTCAGAAGTCTTTATGTCACATCTCAACTTATTACACATTCCAAAGGAGGAGAGCAATTTTAAAAGCTTTGTATTTCTCATTATGTTTATTTTCCCATCCACTTACTAAAACTGGACCATATTTCAGAGTTTCATGAATAGTGAAGGGAGATTTCAAGGAACATCAGACTTATGATGGCATCCTTAACTTGACATTCATAGAAAAATCTGAAAGTACACGCATGGCTGGTTTTATCCAGAACTGCACTTAATTTAAACACAGCTCTTTATTTTTGCCTGAAGTGTCTGCTGTATTTGATATATCTTCAGTTTCCATAAGCTGTTTACACCTGCTGAATATCAAGGGCATTCCATACTCAGAATAATTTAAGCCAATTTGATGAAGTGATTTGAATAACAATAATATAAAGAAGAACAAGCCAGCAGAATCAGAAAATTACAGCATTTTAGAGTAGAAAGAACCATTATAGAATTACTTCTTTCATTCCCTATCCTCCCGCCCCTTAGTCCAAAAGGTAAGGCTTTTGCCAAGGTCCTATAGTTAGTTAGTGGTAGAGTCTAGTCCAGAAATAATTACTCTTAATTCTTTGATGAGTGTTCTGTCCACAGTGCCATGTTGCCAAATAAGAAAAGCCAAGTGTTACTGCTACTCACCAAGCTCTAGTGATGCGAAACTACAAAGTGTAAATAACTTTGACTCGTGTACTAGATATTAGAATATCAGTAACCACAATTAGTATTCCTTTTTCGTTCTTTTGGACAGATGCATTTGAATCAGAAATTGAGTGTTTTACTACAAATTTACAGCCTTAAAGTCCCATAAGAACACCAGTATCCTTGCCATCTTCCCACTGCTTTCCTTCAGCTACATAATCATCCAACAGCCTATGTCCTAGTCAGCAGACTTTGGAAACTTGAGTAGATGTGAACCTGACAGAGTCTTAATTCTTTCTATTCAAAAAGTGCAGTGGCATGCAATAAGGGATGTTGACCTTCTTATATCCAACTGAGTAACAATTTTGAAATCTGCAGGGAGCAGATTCTGGGCTCCATAGAAGATGAGCTATTTTCCACTGCCTGTGATTACCGGCTTTTCTGGAGGTAGAAAATAGGCTTCAAGCACTCATCTCCAATTCTTCTCTAGGCCAGCTGCTGAAGCCACTGAAACCCAAGAGTGTTCGTACCATTTGCCTACTCCACCCATGGTCCACAAACCCAGGTTTCCCATGAAGAACCACCCTCTTATAAAAAGGAAAGAAAGAAATACAAACCGAAAGAGAAAAACCAAGAGGAAAGATTGGGTCACAGCCATACACAAAAAAGTTGATCAAATCAGGGCAAAGGGAATTCTATATGGTTTGGAAAATTAGTAAGGTTGTTCACTATTGGTGTTTTTTGCATTTGGGGGGCCTGATGTGTTCCTTTATTCAAAAACTAGTGTCTGGTGGTGTCAAATGGATACATGAATGCAATCACTTCTAATGTTTCTTGACTTTCCATTTAAGCAACGTTTTGAAGCCATTTCTCTCCTGTAGAGTACTTTGTCACCAGCTCAATGAATGTTACTATCTGATCAGGAAAGAGCATTCATTCTGCTCAATGGGAAAAAGAAAAACGAAAATGCATTGTACTTTCATGTAAGTGACATGAAACTAGATCTTACTATTCTCAGTGATAAGGGGCAGAAAGTAAACCTAATACAGCTTTCTGTATAAAGTAATAACACTTTTTTAATACATGTACCACTCAGGCATACATCTGAATGAGTAACCTTTCAAGTATTTGCTACTACTCAGAAGCTATTGAAATTTTTCTTTTGAGCTAGTTTTCCAGGGCAGTTTACAAATCTCTCAAGAAATTTAGTTTCATTTGTTTATAGATTTCCTTCTCCTTTGGTCCACAATGCTAATAATCATATTTATTCTCTAATAAACTTATTCTCAAATTTAGCACCAAATACAATTAGGCTGTTTAAAAAAATTCATTTTCAAAGAACAAAAATCTGGCAACTTGATTCAGAAATAATTGCAAAAGAACATGATTCATAATCTAAAATCAACTTTAAAAGAAGATTTTAAATCGATGATTCTTATTTGAAGTAATAAGGCCAAGGTTGAAACTTATATAATATATATCTGTTGAACTATATGTTTGTTTAAAATTCAGTTGGATCTGATATCTCTAGTTCTATGCCTGTATGTCTACCTATAATTCAACCTACCATTCCAACACATGAACCTATACTGCTTAAAGATATTAGGAGTATTTAATTATGCTCTTGATCACCTTCAACTCACAGAATTTCATGTCATTGGAAAAAAATTTTTTTTTGGTAGTATAACCCACAGGTTGATATCACTTTCTTTTCTTACTACATGCTTAGAACTATACTTTCATGATGAAAATTACAAGTAATTAGAAAGATTCATTTATGCCTACAAAAACATATTGCCTTATTGAATATTAAGAAATATTTTTTTAAGCTTTAAAAGTACTGATGTGTACTTAAGAATTAAAATTATTTTCCCCCATGCAGTATACTAGAAGTTCTGCTCTAATTTAAGACTTTTTTAAAAAAAATTCAGACTTTTTAGTAAATATGTGTTCACCAGCTTCTCTCCAATTGTCCTCTCCGACCATAGTCCTATATAACTAAGGGAATGGGATTTTGACCCCTTGCATAGCTACACCTTTTGGCATGTTCTTAAAAGGAAAAAGTTCCCATAACTCTTAAAGAGCATGCTTCTATTTACTTCTCCATAAAAGATAATTATAACAGAAAATTTTAAAAATACATATCAGAAATCTTAAATTGTATTCTTGATACTGCTTCTTTTTAACATGATTTAGTTTATGACAACTTAAAGTGCTTAAAAATGTAGAAACATCATTGTGAGCTACACCTCAACCAGCTCTTCCATAAAAGTAATTTCTTTCATATCTTAAATCTATGTTTTTCATTTTGTTCACTTTTTATGGAATAGTTTTAGACCTTTGGTTTTATTGATTTTTGTCTTTTACTTGGTATACGCTGGTATTTCTTTTGGCTTCAAATAAATTTAAAATGTTTCCCAACAAAACCATCTCACCAAATGACAAAGTATGGACTTGGGAGAGAAGTTTAATTTTAACTACCTTCCATTTCATTCTGAAACTTTAAAAATTGGTCATTGAAGTTCTTCATGGCATCTGGTATAATGGGAAAAAGCATCTAAAATTTATATCTGTGCTCACACCTGCCTTGAAAATTAATTTGTGTCTTTAATAAATATTAAGGATAGAAAAACTAGAATTTCATCAGTAAATGAAAGTGGTTATTTTTTTCTCATTGTTAAGAAGCATAGCCAACTTAACCATGGTTGATTAGACTCAAGAGTTAACTATATGCAACCTTTATGCTCAGTAGAATATTAAAACCAAAATACTGTTTTTACTTTTTAAACACTTGAAAATTAATCCAATAGTTTTTCTGTATTAATTCCATTAAATTCTTTTATATACTTTCACCGAAAGAACAACACATCCTGCCTTAATTTTGTATACTTAACATGTTACAATGAAACAATCTTGTCTAATCTTTAAATAGATCCTGCTAACTTAGTGCTTCTGAAATTGTCTTTTGTGTACTATTAAGGTAATTGAATACTCCATTTGATGGATGTTCTGAACTCTTTTGAGTCCTTTATCTGTATACATTTTTCCTAGTTAGTCTTTATCACATTCTAGATTATAACAATTATGTCTCATCATTATTTACTCATATCTCCCAAAGTTCTATTACATAAAAATCCTATACAGCCTGAAATCAAATAGTAGAAAAATTCATTTACAGTATTTATTTTTTAAAAATCAACTTTCACTTTAGGACACCAGGATCCTCTTAAGACTTTTACCCACGACTCCCAATAAATGACATAACTAGCAACTAAAAGACATGTATTTAGGTCCAGATTGAGGTCTTTAATGGATATAAATCATGTGACTGGCTTATGTTTTAGTGAAAATATCAAGAGCTAGCTCCTAAGGATCTTTTATCCCCGATGTAATTTGAAAGAATGAAGAACTGATTGACTGGAAGCTTCTATGTGTGTATGCAGGAGCGTGTACGCTCATGTTCACCACATGCCCAATGATTCTATTTCTGTGACAAAGTCCTGCCTTCCATGACTAGAGACACAGCTTCAAGAAATATATTTTTGAAGAACTGGGCTCTCAGGTAAGGTTCTGGGGAAACGAAATGAAAAGGCTAAATGCAGTCAACTGTTGTTTATGGGGCAGGTAACAGACTGATGGGATTTATATTATATATAGTTAAGGCCCAGTAAAGACCTGAGCTGACCACCTCCCTCCCCCACTTAGCTTGGAAACTGACCAGCAGCTGGACCCACATTCCTTTCAGGGAGTTGGCCATAACTGAATTTGGCCACAATTGAATTTGGCTGTATAGGGGTGTTTGAGGGGAGAGTGTCCCGGGGGCTCTCACCCCAGAACCTTCCCTTATTCACTAGACACCAAGGAAATCTAGCTCCAAGACTGCTCCTTTCCACCCAGTTGTAGTTATTGGTGGTGGAGTAATTTGGTGGTAGCAAACAGAATTACTCAGTTGGGCCTTGCCTTGTAAAAACAATTAAGCCAGCCCCTCATAGATATAAGTTGACTACATTATTTTTTTCATGGAGTTATCCAGGACCTATTCCTGGTGCCATTAATAGATTACACAAGAGGCATGCATGTCAATGTATGCATTTGTAAGAACGGTGACATGTGCTTCAGTAGTACCATTTCCTTTTATGTTTATATGAAAACCAATGAGAATTTTCTGACCCAAGAAAATATGTAACAAACATCACTCTATACTCAAGGTCAATAGATATGCTGGACATACATTTAAGTTTTTAAATAAAGCCAGGATTTTTCATACAACTGACACATTTTTGTTGCATACTCTGCATATGTCTGAACATTTTATTAAAAGACATACTGAGTGAAGATGGTGGATTATCCGGGTCTAATTCATCAGTATAAAAGTGATTATAGATCATACAAATCAGACTCATTTCTATCTTAGATGGTTCTTCACTTTTATGCAAAGTTAAGAGCATCCTTAGTGAGTAGTATTACTGGAATTGGCTATTAGGAGTGGTGGCTACAAATCCAAAGAATAATTGTTTGATTATAATATTCAGATTCATTGAATTTCTAATCATCTCCTTTATAGGAGCTATTCAAGGACTTCTAATTGAATTTATGACCTTGTACCGAAATCATATCACAAAACTCTTTATGTTTACTCATATAAGCCTAGTTATTTTACCCTTATATTTATTTTTCCTTAATAGTATTTCTTTGGTACTCTAAAGAGAGATGACTTATTTAAGAAGTTAATTAACTAATGCAAAATTTACTCCTATTATCTTCATATTTAATTAAGACTTCTTATTTATGTCATCGCCTCAGCAAGGACTACAAGTATTTCTGAATGTCAGCCTCTTATCTATTTCCCTCAGCTTTTAAACATAATAAAGTGCCCAGATTCTTTATTCAGTATTTCAGATCTCCTTTCTTTCGTGTCACAAAAGATAAATGCACATGGCTGTGCTGACAACATCACAGCTTTGAAAATGCGTCCACCCGTTACCTTATAAACAGTTCATCACTTACTTTAATCCATCTTCTTCTGGCCATCACTCTAATGTCAAACTTACAAGTTTAAGAATGCACTTTTCTCAACTTCTAGTTTTAAAGCAAGAGTGCAACAGTCTATTCACTTCACTAACACAAATGGACAGAGAGGTAGCATTTAGATTGACAACATGTCAATCAGTAAGCATTCTCATTTAAGAATACATGATAGTTGGGGCCCTGGCATTTTTATTTTGCAGAACATTCAGTGTTAACAATGGCACAAGTCTAGCCCTCCTAAGATGTGCATAGGTGGAAAGGGTTGGGGGTTGACTTTCCATTTCACTTCTCTCTGTGTTTTCAACATTTCAGTATAATCATCCATGATCTATACCTTTCACATAGTTTTGGTAGCTCAGTACCCTTTCTCTGCAACTGTATATACATATACACATTTTTTTGCTTGTTTATTTATCCTAGCCAAGTTTTCCTTTCTTTAATATCAACTTTCCAAAGCCCATAACTTTGAGTTTATTAAAATTCAGAGCAACACTAAAACAAAAAGAATACACACGACACCCACAGAGTTTCTGGAGAGTTTGTAAAATCTCTGGGGGTCATGAAACCTGAAGGAAATGGATTTTGATATTTACGTAGGATCTAGGACCTGACTTGAAAAGTCCTTGAATTGTCCTGAAGTTAGTAGAAGATTATTAAATAAAATGAAACAGGTACTAAAAAGTTAATGTGTGAATTTTTTCATTTGACCAAGTCCTCTCTTTTGAAGCAGCACCTGCTCATAACCAGGGATTTTTGTTTTGTGGACGTCTATAGGTTGCATATAAGAAATTTGTACCCAACACTCAATATTAGCACTTTCTAAGAGTTATAGAACATTAAGCTTTACTTTTCAATGCATAAGTTTCTTTTCACTGGTGAGGTTCCCCTGCTGCAAACCAGAGATGAGGCTGGGAGTTACTGTGTAGATTCTATTTACAAAATAGCTGTTTTAACTGATAGATTTAATTTGCATTCTCCTGTCTCCCAGCATGGAGTTCTACCCCAGTCATGATTCATTCTAAATCATCGACATCCTGGACTAGAGTTAATATTTCTCAATACTAATTTAAGAAGTAAGATAGGTTTTGTAGCTTGAAAATCCCAAGTCTCTTCTGGCTACAACATCATCAAAAACCACACAATGGCAGCTACAAGGTTTTTCATTTAAAAATTCCATATCTCAAATCAATTTTGTCCCAAAAGCCCACCATAAAAAAAAATCAATGCAATTTAACTTAAAAAAAATAATGGATATATAGCTGAACATTTAGTTTTAACACAGAAAGACAATATCGCCTGTTGTACTCACATGGCACCGTGCGGAGGTAGAGGTTGTCACGGATGATTTGTTGAAGTTCGTGGTCCACAGAACCCTTCTGAAATCGTAAGTTGAGGTAGTGACGAAGATCCTTATCAACAATTCCTCCTAGAATGATAAAGTTTCTTAATGAAGGATGTTGGAAAATATTTTAAGTACGTAATTTGATTCTGTCATAAATATAGTCATGAACCCATTTAAAGATTTATTTAATTATTAGAGAGAAAGAGAGAGAGAGAGAGAACATGCAGGCAGGGGAAGGGCAGAGGGAGAGAAAGTCTCAAGCAGACTTCACACTGAGCACAGAGCCTGAGGTCGGGGCTCAATCCTTCCACCTGCTATTATCACTTGAGCCAAAACCAAGAGTTGGGTGCTCAAAGAATTGCACCAGCCAGGCGCTCCTCATGAACCCATTTAAACATTTACCTCCATAATAATAAAAACATTTACTGAGATAATAATCGTCAGGTCTGTGCTCAGTGTTTTACAATACATTCTTTAAATTATTTTTCATTTAAAATGAAGTCTATAATACGGCAAAAGATATGTGTTACTCCTGAACTAATAGTGAAATGTCATAGTATATCTCATTGCATGGCTGAAAAAGACCACTCCCCCCACCTCCATTGTCCTTCTGGCAGGCATCATTCTACTTTCTATCTCTATAAATTTGACTACTCTAGGTATCTCATATAAGTAGAATCATATAATATTTGCCCTTTAGTGACTGGCTTAGTTCACTTAGTATGTCTTCAAGGTTTGAGAAGATTTTTAAGTTATTCAAAGTCACTATGGATTTAGATAAGTAGGATGATATGAAAAGTTAAAAGAAAAAAACCTTATACAAATATTAATACTGTCTCCTTTATATAATAAATCAAAGTAATTTTATGTGTGCAAATATTTTTAACTTGGGACAAGGTTTGAAAAAATTTAGATTTTTTTCTTTTATTATTATAATTGTTTTATTATTATTATTATTATTACAGAAATAATTTTAAGCCTATTTGCCATTATAATCTAACAAAAAATAAACTGGACTATCGGTGAGAAAGCTTACTCTGTGGATCTATCAAAGTCTAATTTAATATTTAAAGATAATTATTCTAAGTTATTATTTTGTTTTATTTTTTATTTAAGCAGGCTCCACGCCCAGTGTGGAAACCAATGCAGGGCTCGAACTCATGATCCTGATATCAAAAGGTGAGCGAATATCAAGAGTTGGATGCTTAACCTACTGAGCCACCTAGGTGCCCCAATGATGTTAAATTATGAAGACTTATCTGAGATCCTTCTTATTCGTATACTTAAAAGAAATTGAAATACCTGCAAAAATATAAATAAAAATTCCTGATACAGTTATCTTTTCAAACATATTAAGTAACTGAGCCAAGACAAAAAATTAAAGATAGACTAGGAAACCTGTAATAATCACATAAATCATAGTCTCTTCAAGTCCTTTTGAATCCCAAAATTACAATTCATCAATGTATTTGTACCACCATGACCATGTAAAATAGCATTTGGTGGTTGTGCATATTTGCAACACAAACACCTCTTACACAAACAGTAAATATATTTGCAAACGACATATTGCAACATTTTTGAAGTTTCTGAATCCATTGTTTCAGTTGTCTCCTACCTGCTGGCAGAGCCTCAGTAAGATGCCATAAGAAATATTTTTAACTGAATTAACTATCAAAATTCTTACCCTTCAAACACCGTTTCTCATATATTTGAACAAATAATTGCAATCTATTTTTCTTCCACCCAATATAATATGATAGCAGAAAACAAATGACATCAAAGGAAAACATACTGCTTATTGAGCACACATAAATACTACATCCAGAATGCTTGTACATATAATTTTCCAAATTCAAAACAATTTCCTTAGTCAAAGAAGCACAGCAGTCAGATATGAAAGTCACTTGAAACTACCATCACACTTATCAATAATTACCTATTCTTTATACCTCCAAACATCCCGCATTTCCATGTGTCTTGGACCTCCTGACATCCCTCTGAAGTAGTTAATAATTAGAAATCCTAAAATTCTGTTTCTCTCCCTTGGTCTTTTCCGGTCAACAGATCATGTCTACCCTTGCTGCTAATTCATTACAGCCACAGAGCAAGCATCATGCCTGCCTGTTCTCAGCTGTCATTTCTGCAGAGTTCTAAGTGTACAGGTCCTTCAGCAACTGCACTCCAGCTTTCTTCTCTTTTTCTCTCTGTCTAATATGTGGGACATGCCAAGTGATGAGATGCTTTCTGGCAGCCCGAGAAAATGCTAACTATAGAGCAACAGATGTAGTCTGTCCACTAAAGTAAGCTAGAATCACTCACCTAATGTAACATGGATAAGCTCACATTTTGTAGTCAGGACGATTCTTGTCCCTGAAAATAGATTATCATTTGAAAACATTTTTTTGGACTACAAATATACTACATTAGCCCTCTCAAAAGTTGGCCTATTTAAGAAAACAACAACAAAAGGCTGTCTATTCACTCAGTGACTGTTTTTCCCTCCATGGAATTATCTGCTGAAGTTTCTGAGAATTATTTAAAAATTTCTTCCACTAATTAAAATGAAAGACATAAATGATCACAATTATTTTGGAAGGACTTCTCTTGCCTCACATTTCACAAATACTTTATTTTTCTTCATAATTTATCATAGCATCTTTCAAGTAAGGCAATTTTATTTATCCTTGTTATGGTGAATTCTGCTACTTGCCTACCCAGCATATTGTTTTCCTCTATTCTTTTTTTATTAAGAACCCTGACTTAATTTCAGACCCAAACATGCTCCACTCTAGGACATGGATCACAGTGGTCTGAAACAGTCCTAAGATCTAGTTCCTTACTTTCCTACCTGCTCTTTCAGTCTTCCATTGAGACCTCACACAGGAGGAGGGTATTTCTTACTCATTGAACTAGGACAGGTATCTGAGATGGAGCAGTCACATTCTGACCACAAAGTGACATGCACAAGGGACAAATCCAACAGTTTAGGAGATTAGAGTAGAGGTTGGAAACAACCTGGGTCCCTGATAGCTTCGATGAGGAGCTAAAATAATATCAGCAACCACATAACTTAAGATTTCTTGTTATATGAGAAAAAGTATATATTTATTTTCTAAAACTATTATGGGTTTCTGTTATCTGCAACTCTACATGATCCCAAGCGATAGTTGTGTATGTATAGAACTGTTTGATATAGATATGTTTGTAGAGTTTGTGCACACACAGACACACACATTTAAAGGCACGTTTTCTCTTAATTAGCAATTTAAATTAGAGAAGACTTAAGCAACAGGCAGTGGGCCATGTCTGAGTTGAAAAATAGCTCCTGGGTCTCAAGACTACCTGATTTCAGGTATCTAAGTTAACATTTTAAAGAATTCCACATGGTGAAGTGTTCAATAAATGTTATCTACTGTTAAAACAACTGAATCATCTGCTACATTATTTGCCATAGTTATAATTTTTGGTTGTGTTGTTATTTTTTGTCTGTGGCATTTCTGCTTTGTCACTTGTCGGTGATACCTAGATTTGCGGGCTTATAAGATGCCTACACTAGTCATTCCATCAAGCAGAGCACCAGCCATCGCCAATGCCTTAGCCACAGTACTCTGCCCTTCAAAAAACTCAGTGGCTCTTACTTACTATTATATTTTAAAAATTATGAGTTTCTTCATTTAACTGTGAATTTTTATCCATTTATTTTACAAAATAAAACAATTAAAAGATATAATATCTTCTCAAATCACGTATTTGCCAAGAGATTTGGGAAGGATTTGAAGCCAACGATTCTGCTTCTAAAGATCATGTACTTAACTTGCATTATCTATAGCCTGAAAACCAAACTTTTTTTTTTTAAAGATTTTTATTTATTTATTTGACAGAGAGAGACAGCCAGCGAGAGAGGCAACACAAGAAGGGGGAGTGGGAGAGGAAGAAGCAGGCTCATAGCAGAGGAGCCTGATGTGGGGCTCGATCCCATAACACCGGGATCACGCCCTGAGCCGAAGGCTGACGCTTAACCGCTGTGCCACCCAGGCACCCCTGAAAACCAAACTTCTTAGTCCAAAGCAGTCAAGTATTTTCTCAACATGACCCCAAACCAGCTTTTCTGCCTGACATCAAAGGATAACTTAAGAAGAACTCTTAAGACAGAACTTGATTCAAACTCTTTATATTGTAGACGAAGAAAACAAAGCTCTCACAAATTATCCAACACAGGATTCAGAACAAAATGGGATGAGGACTGGGGAAATCATCAAAGAGCAACTCCCATGTATTTTGGGGGAGAAAACTCTAAATGTTACCACTTGAAAATGGTCTGCATCTCTATGGTTTCCATAGTTTTCTGTGGAATGTCCCCAGTATAACTGCTTTGTCCCCTTTACTACTTGAATGCCCAGATTGAGGAAGCTATGGAAGAAGATGCGGCTTGGCTCAGGTAGAAAGAAACTCCTTGGCGTATTTCCTAAGAAAAATTATTAGTCCTAAGCCTTGTAGCTAAAGCCAGTTGTTGTTCTAAGGTTGAGGTAGAAATCTACCAGGCTCTGCAATGTTTGTGCCTGGGGTCTGATTGCTGATAAGTGTAGTCCCAGCCCTCATTAGTGGGCATGGCTATTAGCTCAAACTTTCTCTTCCCTTGAGTCAAGTGCTTCTGCAATCAGCTTGCACCTTATAAACTTAATGTAAATTGAAAAGATAAATTTACTGATTCAGACGGTGCAGGGGGCATAGAAAGAGGAAGGTGAAGATAACGAGCAAGTCAAAGTCTGGCTCATTCTGATGTCATCTATTCATCCTGTGCTTCAGCCAATCAGGCTACTCTAACATTCTATTATCTTATTTATTTTTTCTTCTCTTCACCTCAGTTTTTGTTTTGTTTTGTTTGTTTTTCCCATTCATACTCCACAGGATGCTGGAGTAGGCATTTGATTTTTGTGTTTCCTTGTGCTTTATATTTTGTACTAATTTTTGTGCTTTACGTTATACTACCTTCTTTTGGTAACGGCACCTTGATTTCTTTTCTTGAGTGGCTATATGTCTCTCATTCTGTACAAATATGATTAGACTCTTAGTCAATCTGCCTTGCTCTTGCTTAGCCAATTAAAGTTTCTCTTCCAGGAGTTGGCTTTATCGTGGAGTGACCCAAGAATGTAAATTCACGTGCTTTCATCCTGAAAGTGGTACCTTGAAGAATCTATCCATCATTTTTGCTTCCTAGACACATAAATCTGTCCTTTTTTCTAGCCAGCTTTGTTAATTTTCCCTTTGTTGTTTGCAACTAAAGAAATTGGAATTCCTATCCATCCTTCAGTTTAAAATTATCCTTTCCTTGGCCTTCCTTGTGATCTTTTGGCCTTCATCCTCCTCTGAAGTTCTATATCCTGACCACCTTTCTTAAGCATTTTGCATGTTTTAACAGGCCATACAATAATAAGTGGGTCTACTTTATGTTGTATGTTAAACTGTAAGCTCTACAGGACAGAGAATTCCCTAGTCATTTTATATCTTTTCCCTTCTCCTCACTTCAGTCTCTAAAGTAGTGACTTCTAAATATACGAGGTCCCCTAATGTTTGCTGAGTAAGTAAATCACAAAGACTGTACTGGAAAGAATGCCAGATTGTGTGGATGAGGAAACTGAGTTTCTGTTTCCACTCCAACACTTATTCATTGAGTGGCCTTTCATTTCTGGATTTCATTTTTCTCAGCTGTAAAAGGTGGATGTCTTATCATTTTGGGCTTCTCTAACACAATACCATTTTACTGAGTGGCTTAAACAACAGGTATTTATTTTTTTCCAGTTCTGGATGCTAAGTCCAAGATCAAGAAGCTGGCAGGTTGGGTGTCTGGTGAGGGCACTCTTCTTGGTGTGCAAGTAACCATCTCCTCCTTGTATCCTCACATGGCTGAGAGAGAAATCATCTCTCTAACATTTCTTATAAAGGTTACTTAACTCATTAATGAGAGCTCCACCCTTATAACCTAATTACTTCTCAAAGGTCCCACTTCCTAATACCATCACATTGGAGGTTAGGATTTCAACATATGATTTTTAGAGGAGACAAGCATTCAGTCCATAACAATATGTGTAGAACCAAATAAGGTCTCCAGTAGATTTCAATTGTATGCTTCCATATAAAATGTTCACTAAGTGCATTTTAGAGTTTGGGGATTTTTTTTTTTTTGTAATCAGATAATCACATTAATTTCATTATAATTACAGATCACAAGTTATCCCTAGTCCATAAGAAATAAAGCCATGGTTAATCTCCCTAGGATACTGTTGTTTATTTTCTGAATTGTCCAGGAAGATAAGAACATCAGCAGACAATTGATTTCATACATTGTCTTTGTCAAATAAGTAGTAAAATAACCAAGCAAAGCAGTCTATAAGAAACTGGAAGAAAAAAAAGTTCTCCCTAGCCCTTAAGATATGCCCATGAGTAATTACAAATTTATTTTATCTCACTTTATTGCGTGGTGGGGAAGTTGAGGAATAGACAGTAGGAAATGATTATAAGGCTAAGTTGCTATGTTCCTTTTTAAAAAATAGTTTCTGCTTGGCATACCTCAAAGATGGAGAAATAAATCACAAGAAAGTTGATTGATTCTGTTAAGATCCACAGCCACAAAATAGGTGACAGACATATCTAATCCAGTCTACCGGAGCAGGCTCCATCCCCTTTTTAGGTGGAAAATTGTATCTTTGGTTTCTGATGATCTAGAGGCCTATCTCATTTTCAGGCAGCTAGAGTACTGCACCAAATCACTGGATGCATTTGATCTATACTGGCCATTCTATAAATTGTGAGCCAGTAAAACTGTTCTTCCCCCAATAATTCTCCTTTGTCTATTTAAGACCCATGGTAACTCACTGTAGATGAATTAATCTAGTTAATTGCTTTTCCATAGCTGGAAACATTTAGGTATATGAAAATTTGTATCCCTTCCATATTTTACCCATAATATTAGAGAGTACAGTCAATCCTTTTTATCAAGCCTTAATATCTTCGTGTGTTTTCTTCAAACTTTTAGTAGTATCACATATTTTGTATAAGAAATGCAATAATAAAAGAGTCAACAAAATATATTAAGCAGTTGCAGATCATTAGGAGATTCAAAACTAGAGAGAATAATTGCTGTTTCAGAGAAAATGACAGAGATAAATGTAAGTGTTTATAATATTCTCCAGCTCTATTGAAAATGGCTTTTTATCATTTCCTTCCCCCTACTACTGCACAGATGGGATATTATTATTGAGTTTCATTTTTCATTGTTAGCCTTGGTCTCAAAGTAAATGTTAGAGTTGTTCTTATAGTTATGATTATAGGTTCCCATAGAGAAGAAGAAATGAATACTTGGTACATGTCTGGCATTGTGCTAAGTGCCGTACAAGCATTACCCCAAATTTTACAATCAAGAAATGTAAAGGATGGGCACATAGTTGAAAACAAACTCAAGTGTATCTAAATTTTCGGTAATATTTCAGGATGGCTAATTCGGTGCAGGAATAGGGTATTTTCCATTAATTTCTTTGGCTCACCTAACTCTTAAACATTAGATGTTCTTTATAAAAAGCAGGATGTCAAAACAAATTAAACATAACGTAAGAAAAAAAGATATATGGCCAAAAAGTAATCTGACCTGAATTCAATTTTTTTTTTAAATCAGAGATTATACCACTATAAGTTTAAAGAGAAAAAACAATCTATTAGGATAGTTATAAATGGATCTGAAATCTTTAATTAAAGGTTTATAGACCACAACACCCTGAGGTTTTTACGTAAAATTGCTAAGGTTAAAGGAAGAAACTATTGACCAAATATCTACATAATTTACCAGGAATTTTTTTTTTTTTTTTTTTTTTTTACCTTGGGGTCTTGGTTTATTGCCTTTTAAACTATTTGCCCAAGTTTAAGTGCAAATTTGTAAAAATGTAGTGATAAAATATCACAATTCTTTTTCCTGGAAAATCCAAGCATTTACCCACATTAATTTTTAAAAGCATAAAACAAATTGCTCATACTAGGTATTTCTGAAACACACTCACTTATTGAAAGTGAACATGTGAATGATATTTAAACAATAAATGTCCAAGCTTATTTTATTTTATATTAGCAAGCTGTTATCTTCAAGGCAACTCAAAAATTATACTTTTAAAGAGGTGATACTTATTGTGAGTAAAATTGATGAGTATTATCAGGAATAGATTTGTAAACATGACATTGTCTCATGTTTTCAGAACTGTAAAACAAGGTCAGTCCTCTCATTTAATTTTTGCTAACGTGCTGCAACTTAAAACTCCCAGATGACCTGATGCAATAGATGGTCCACTCCAAATGTCTTCATGCTGGAAAGTATCATGACATAGACCACATTGCCCAAACTGACTTTAAAAAAAATAAAAACCCACAGCTTTATTTATGAGCCCATTTTACAATGACAATACAAAGAAATTCCCTGACAAAACTGGTTCCAAAGAACAGACTAATATATCCTCTATAGGCTGTGTCATGATGGACCAGGACTAATGAAGTTATAAGAATTCTAGGCACATGATTTGAATTGCTACAGGCTGACTTCGAATAATGAGGAATGAGTTCCAAAAGTTTATTTGGAATGCAGGATTTTCTTTCCTCCATAGAAATAATGTATCCTATTATAATTATGTCTTTGGCCCATCTATAAGTCTTTTAAATTAATGAGGCACCTGAAATACATTATTCATGGTATGTTAGAAACACATAATTGTTACAATTGCCATGTATAACAATGCTTCCTGGGAGGTGGGGGCAGGGGGATAAAGTTATAGTTCCAAGTTAGGCTGACAGGTTCTAAAAATTCAAAACATGTCTTTCAAGGAGAATTTGAATGGAACACTCAGCTCCAAGGCCCTAGTGGGGATTCTTGCTGATATCCTTAAAAGATTCTTCCGGGCAAGGATGAGTTAGGAGTAGGTAGAAGAGGGGGCAGCCTATTGGGAGGACAATTCCATATGTCTTGTATAAATGCTTTTGGGACCATGAGCATCTGCTGATCTATTTCCTCACAGCCCTGCCCAGCCCAAACTCTTTT
Source organism: Ursus arctos (assembly GCF_023065955.2). Classification (NCBI taxonomy): domain Eukaryota; kingdom Metazoa; phylum Chordata; class Mammalia; order Carnivora; family Ursidae; genus Ursus; species Ursus arctos. Next base: position 21,789,129 of record NW_026622985.1, read on the forward strand.
TCTTTGGAGTTGCTCAGCCCACAGTTTATTCTGAGGTCCTGCCCGCCTCAGTTTGTGTTGCTATCATCCCTTTGATCTGATTTCACTATTAAATGGGCTGTAATCTCTTTCTCTATTACCTATTTTAGAAACAAGCACAAAATCATTTTGGGATTTCCTGGGCATTCTTAAAAATACTTTATTACTGGGGTACCTGTGTGGCTCACTTGATTAAGCTTCTGACTCTTGAATTCGGCTAAGGTCATGATCTCAGGGTTGTGAGATTGAGCCCCTTATTGGGCACCACTCTGGGTGTGGAGCCTGCTTAAGATTCTCTCCCTCTGTCCCTTCCCCCCTCTAAAAAAAAATTTATTACTCATAAAGTTATGAAAAAAGATCTGAAATGCCTTTCCCCACAAAAATTTGTAAGCCCGGGGGCGCCTGGGTGGCTCAGTCGTTAAGTGTCTGCCTTCGGCTCAGGGCGTGATCCCAGAGTCCTGGGATCGAGCCCCGCATCGGGCTCCCTGCTCCACTGGGAGCCTGCTTCTTCCTGTCTCACTCCCCCTGCTGTGTTCCCTCTCTCGCTTGCTGTCTCTGTCTCTGTCAAATAAATAAATAATATCTTAAAAAAAAAAATTGAAGGCCCGTAGCCATTTTATCTATCCATTCCCCCTCCCCTGTGCAATACGTAAGGATCACGTACATACTATACATTATAAGCATAGTGTAGACCCTGTAGGAAAGACAAGGTCAGTGGGTAATAGTGGCAAATTGATGGTTACAAATCCTGGAAAGTATTTTCAGGTTGCAGAAGAAATCTAAGCTCACCTAACTCAGTTAAATATGTCATTTGAGGAATAGGATGTGTATTTGTGTGCATGCATGCATAGATGTGTGTTAGGGAAGCAGAAGTGGGTGGACAATAAGAAGTAAGAAAACAGCCACTGGGGGCTATGAGGATGGAGGCAAAGTAAGGAAGGATATAGAGGGCAGATTTCATTATCATTCTTGTGCCCCTAGGTTGTTACTACTTTCACCACTGAAAGCCAAGGCCCTGATCTGACTTAGGAGAGAAATGAGAAGCAGGAGCTGGGTTTGAGAGACTGAACCCAAACAATATCCGAGATTGCAGTGGAAAGGGAAGTGGGAGGAAGAAACCTCTCAAGCAGTGGAAGCTGGAAGAGAAAATCATGCCTGTTGCCAAGTGGCCAGCATCACTGTGCCTCCCAAGTAACTGAAAAAGAAGTATATGAATCAACAAGAAGTAGAGTCAAATACCCTGAAAGTGAGTTGTATTATAATGGACTTTTACTGAATTATAAAATTACTTCCTCCAACTAGAGTTTTAGGGGCTATTTATACACTTGCCAGGCATAGTGCTATAGATTAGTAAATTCAATTATCCATACCTGAAGGCTATCAATTAAAATTTCCTAAAAATTCATTTTTAGACATCTGGGGCTGTATTGCCTGTAGAATTATAGGGAAGACTGAGCCAGCAATAGGAAAGAAGAAAGAACGTACAATTAACCAAAGGCATTCTTGATTGCTTTCCATCCCCTGATTACATATAAAATTGTGCATGATTTTTGAGCTGATAAAAGGATATTTAGAGGTTGCCATCTTAAGCAAACCCAGCTCACGCCTTGAATTGTTAGCAATAAAAACCTACTGAAAATATTTCTTTGAAGTAAACTTCCATTTTTACTAAACTATTATTATTTATTAACAATTTTTTAAATGAAAATGTTACGTGACTGTTCACCTAAAAATATATTTTGAAATCAAGAAAAAATGTAGAGGCTACGAACTTCATTGGAAATTAGTTTTTACTGCTTTAGGAACGAAATGACAGCAGAGGAGAATAAAAAAAGCAAATCTGATAAGGAGGGGAACATACACATATATGCTACATCATTTCACATTTTGGGGTGTTACTAAAGGGGTGGTTGTATTTAAAGGAGTTGAGGGTAAGTACTTTCTGTGGCTAGGCCCAAGAAATAGAAAAGATTTTTATGCTGCTCACTAACATTTATAACAGAGCTTCACCATTATATTATGAAAATCAGGGGATAGTAGGGATAAATGTTGCTATTCTTCATTTGCAACAAACTTCATTTTCCTGCCTAGTGCAATTTTTATTTTTTAAACCCTAAAACAATGCCTTATAATTGGTTTGTACTTAATAAATATTCGTTGAATTACATTCCTGCTCAACAGATGACTTAAATGATTTTCCTAGTATTAATAAATGTTTCAAATATATGAATGCAACAATACATAGCCAGTATGATTTATAGAAGTTCAGAAATGCTTCTTGTCATAAAAGAGGGCTCTATCATTACTATAGATTTCTTTTTTGGACTGATACTATGAGCTATTTGCTAGGTCATAAAAGTGGCTTTAATTTAGTTAACTCTGTGGTGTAAATATCTCATTTGAATGAAAATTTACTTCCTTTTGTCAAATAACGACCTCTATAACCTAAGACAAATAATTTTGTTCTTGAAAGTAAATATAAAAAACAAATATATTTTGTAGTATGTTTATGTCATGTTTTAGGAAGTATGTGACCAAAAATCCTTAATATTATCTGGGATAATACTAACATTAATTGCTCAGCCACGTACTTTTATTATGTACTCCTTAAAATCATACCACAGCAAAGACAATGATTTTAAGTCTCCATTGAGCATAATAATTTTTATAAAACAGTACAATGATTTCTAGTTTTTGATGAATAACACTTTTTAAAAATATTTTTATTTATTTGAGAGAGAGAGAAAGCGTGTGCAGGTGCATTGTGGGGGTGGGGGTGCAGAGGGAGAGAATCTCAAGCACACTCCCCACTGAGCACAGAACCTGACCTGGTCTGGATCTCAGGACCCTGAGATCATGACCTGAGTTGAAATCAAGAGTAGGACACTTAACCAACTGAGACACCCAGGCACCCCTGATGGGTAACACTTTCAAAGGTAATATCTAATGGCTAACTCTTGAAAAATCTGGAGGAATGTCTAAAGTTTTCATTACTTTGAAAATGAAGTATCCATTGACTTGAGAATTATCTTGTTTTACTAATATCAACATGGCAGTTATTAATTTTGTTAATATTAAAGATATTTGAAATAATTCATTAAAGAAGGCTGATTTTAGAGATGATTTACTAAAGATGGGGTTTATATTCAACAACAAACACCATTTTAAATAAGGACCCTCTCTAATGTGCAGTCTTCATTGATTTTGTAGCTATCATTATACTTGACTTGAAATATTTATATTCTTTTGATTCTAGCTTCAAGTCAGGCAAGTCTGTTTTGCAGTGAGAGGGGATATCATTTGAGAACTAATTTTTAATTCAAATTCTTTAGTGTAAAATACAGAATGTGAGGTCTACAGTAGTAAAATTAGATTATTTAAAGTTTCATTCACTCAATGTTAATAAACTACAAAAATACTATTATGCTTGTAGTGTAGAATATTATTTATTTCAAAGATTTTTAGTATTTATCACTGCATTTGTCCAATGTAAGAACTGTAAATGGTAAACAGAGTAGTGTTTTAATTTACAAATGATTAAAGCATTTCAGAGATTAATTGACTTGGCTAAGCATACAACAGAACTGCAACATTGACGTAGGTCTGTTCATTCTGTGCCAAGCAATATCTCTGCCATGCTAGAAATAAGCAACTAGAAGGGAGAAGAGCGTACACACAAGAGAGCATATCCCCAAAGGAGATCTATCAGAATTACTTGGTTATTTTATATATGATACATATGTCTCCCCATGTCTGAGGATGAGCCCCTCCTGCTGAGAGAAGCATGTCACATCCTCCATGGCCCTGGGTCCAAAGAAAGCTCTGAAGCTCTGCTTTAAGTTTAGTCTCTAGCCTTACATGCAAAATACTGAACTTAATTTTTTTTAAAGATCTTATTTATTTATTTAAGAGAGAGAGTGCATGAGATGGAGTAGGAGCCAGCTGGGTGAGGAAGGAGGGGCAGAATGGAGAAGCAGACTCCCTGCTGAGCAGGGAATCCGACCTAGGGCTGGATCCCAGGACTCTGGGATCACGACATGAGCTGAAGTCAGATGCTTAACCGACTGAGCCACCCAGGTGCCCCAAATTCTTTTTTTAAAGATTTATTTATTTATTTATTTATTTGAGAGAAAGAGATCGCGTGTGTGTGCAGTGCACAGGCACAAGGAGAAGGAGAGGCAGGTGGAAAAAGATCTGAAGCAGCTTCCCCGCTGAACAAGGAGCCCATGTGGGGCTCCATCCCAGAACTCCGAGATCATGACCTGAGCTTGAGCTGAAATCAAGAGTCTGACACGCAACCGACTGAGCTACCCAGGCGCCCACTGAACTTAAGTCTTGACAAAACAAACCATGAGTGGACAAGTGTTGGTGGCTGAAATAGATGTGGATTTGGTCAAGGAAGAATCAAAGATTTCACCAAAATTTCCAGCCTAGGGATTGAGAAAATGATAGCAACATTGACAGAGATTAGATTGCACGGACAAGGAGATACTTTGTTTTGTTTGTAGGGGCGTGGCAACATGGCAGACCACGTGGAATCAATTACATGTTGGATGAAAGAACAAAAAAGGAGGTAAAAGGAGACAGAATCTACCTATGTGAGTGGTATTATGGTATATCCTTCTCAAACAATTGATCTTACGTTACACTTAAAATCAGTCAATAGTGAGGACATTAGAACAAAAATCCCAGAATTCTCCTTGAAAATAAAGTTCCCCAAAATCTCTTTTAGGATGATGCTTTTCAATTTATATGACTTGGGATTATTTATATACAACACTGCAGGATAATTTGTATGCAAATATGTTGTCACAGTCCATGATAAAATTGCAAAAGCCTGGAATACTGATATGGAACTTATCGCTGATTACCTTCACAAGTGGCTCTCAGAAACGGAATCTCAATAAATCACTACCATTCTTTCTAAACAACTATCACCTTATCAGCATGCTAAGAGTTAGAGATAGCAATCATGTTCTTTATAAGCATGATACAAATCACCAAGGAGCTGCAACAAATCGATCCCTCATTCTTAAATGATCATGTTTAGAATTACCTTCCCTTTCCCTGTTCATATCTCTGCTCAAATATTACTCCTCACCCTGTCTAAACTTGCTTATCTCCCACAACCCCACTGTCAACGTTCACCTTTCTCCTTCTCTACTTGTTTGCATAGCAGTTACCACTACCTAAATTATGTTATGTATTTACCTGCTTGTTTATTGTTTAAGTTGTTAGGATGTAAGTTACATGAGAGCAGAATCTGACACCTAGTAGGTATTCAATAGGTATTTGCTCATTGACAAACAAAATGGATGTAAATAAAAAGCACCTCTGGAGAGACTATAAACCAGTAATAACACAACACAATAATAAGATCGCATCATGTCTCAAAAATGCCTAATTTTTCTACATTAAATGTTTAACAGGCTCCATGACTTATTTATATTAAGAGCTAGATTAATATCCATGACCATGAAGGGCAATTAGCAGATTTTATAAATTATTCTAACTCATTACATTTTAGTCACAATGGATAATTGGTGGCATCTTGAGGTCAAGTGTTATGTCTTGATTAAAGGTGTCTTTATAAAAAGAAATATTTACTGCTTTGGTTTCCTTATGCAAAGTGTATACTCAGTTTATTCTTAAATAATAATAAAAAATGTTATACATCACATTTCTGTGACAAAAAGTTTGTTTGAAGTTAAGGTATATGATGATTGCACGAGTATCATGTAAATGTTATATTAAAATTGATATAGCTCTATCATCACAAATTTCATCTTTAGCAATCAACACACTGAAAAGAACCATCAAATATAAAATTAAAATAATCCTTACTATCTGTGATGTATTCACACAAGGTATGAAACTGTATAGAATATTAACCTAATACGCAATCATATTGTCATATCACAAGAAAGTACCAGAAAATGATGGTACCAACTCTAATACATCATTTTAGCCCTCAGCTGAAATTCATATTAGTAAAAATGAAAGGTTTTGACTTAGTGAATCATCATGAAGAAAAGTGGATGCCAAAGGCAATTATTTTTAGTATGGAACTTTTCGTGCTTTAAAACAGTATCTGCTAAGCAAACATTCTTTATCATTCTCTTGATTTCAATCAACATAAGATTATAGGGCACATCACCTGTTTTGAAAGTGGAACATCAACTTTAAGTTTAAATTTATTTCTCAACCATCAATCTAGTATCAAGTGTTAAATTTTTAAAATATATAAAACTCTTGAAGTAAAAACAGTCTATCTATAGCTTTCAGAGGATCTATTATTAAAATTAAGCCTGCAGTAAAGGACATTAGTCAAAGGAAAGAGTTTCTGAAGAAAATATTTAATACTCAAATTAGTAAGCATATGGTCAAGAATGTAGGAATTTAATTTGTCATTTATTATTACCAGTAGCCAGCCAAAAAAAATAATTTTTTAATTTTCTAAAATCTGGAATCACTGTAATATTTCTATAGTGCCAAAGAAATTTTGGGTAGAAGTAGGCTATAGCTGTGTGTAGTTATTTTGTTTATTGCAAGAAATTATTATGAGAAATGACTGTAAGAGAAGACAAATTTCATTAAGTACATGAATCCTCAAAAAAAAATGGATTCATGAAAAATAGTTGAAGCTAGGAGATATTTGAACCACAAGTTCAGGTTTAGAAGGTCTGGTTGAAGGATATTCTTGGATCTGTTTGATCTACAGAACTCTTTTGTATCTGCTCCAGTCTTTGTTTCTGTATTGGTAAAACAATCTTGGATGCAGAACTCTCACATATTATCTACACAGGAAATGTGCAGAAATTGATGGACTAAAGGCAAATGTGCTTCAAGATGTAACTTTATTTAATGCAAGGGTGGTATACAGTCTTATGTTTCCTAGAGATTTTATACCATTTGATCACATAGGTGAAGGAAGTCTTTCTTTAAACTCAACTCAACAGTTTATTTCTAGCATCTACTGAGACTCATGGCAAGTGTTCTACCTCAATGCAATGGGTAATAAATCCCAACCAATTTAACTCTAGATGTGTTCTGGTGGCCTTTAGCTGAAGGGCACTCACAGCCACCAAAGATTTTATTTCTGATCATTAGTGTTGTTTTGCCAGCTCACAGCCCAGTACAAAACGTGAAAATATTTTAAAGATAATTTATCCATCAGTTTTAACTGTTTTTCAGGAGGAACATAGTTCAGAATACCTAAAATGACTTCTTGAAAACATCTTCTATAAAGTACACTTAAAATAATCCAGAAAAACCTGGCAAAATCCTCCTCCCCTAACAATCTAAAAAGCAGTTAGCATTGGGGGCACCTGGGTGGCACAGCGGTTAAGCATCTGCCTTCAGCTCAGGGCGTGATCCCGGCCTTATGGGATCGAGCCCCACATCAGGCTCCTCCCCTATGAGCCTGCTTCTTCCTCTCCCACTCCCCCTGCTTGTGTTCCCTCTCTCGCTGGCTGTCTCTATCTCTGTCAAATAAATAAATAAAATCTTAAAAAAAAAAAAGCAGTTAGCATTGAATATTTAATAGTACACTTACTTTGTTACTTTGAAACAACTTAAATAAAAGTATATAATTAATGTGTAAATGGGAAATATATACTGGTCAATTTGTGGAGCTTTCAATTTTATGACCATACCATGTTTTTATCATACAGAAACCTTAACCACAGCTGACTATACCAGAGACGAGAACCTAATTGAAATACAGTCATCTATAACTTGGATCTAAGGGAAGTTGAAACTCTATCATGTGGCTTATCATAAGAATAATGTCTAAGAATAGCTTGCGGTATGGAATACCAGACCATTTTAATACCTACTAAAGCTTTATGCACTACTCATCTGGGTACCCCATATCATCTAAACTATACATTGGCTAATTGAACATAATAATAATAATAAAATGTATGCATGCAAAGATTTTTTTTTAAAAAATTTTGTTTCTTTTTCTATGAGTAAATCAGTTAATTTACAATTGGCCCTGTTTTTCTTTTCTTTTTCTTTCTTTTTTTTGCAATTGGTCATTTTTCAACATAAATATGTCTCCTTTGGAATTCTTCAGAACTGAGAAATATCTAACATAATTATTTTCAAATATCATGAACTTTTTATGAACAGTAAATTTAACCACTGGTGAGTTTTAAATATATCATTTAAACATGTGGTCATTTTGATATTATAGCTTTCTCTTTCTATTTTTGAGCCAATATCACCTGTTTTTTTCCAGGTATCAACAATTTTTAATAGGCCTTTGGAAGGCTCATAAGTTATAGGATTTGATTTAATCATCCCAAATGAACGCAACTGTCTTTTTCAGATATAATGTTAAATAGTCCCAATCCCACACTCTCTTTTGGGAAGTGGGAATGAGACAAGATGTAGAAAGAGCAAAAACTGGGAAAGTACAGAAGACATACAGAGGGAAAGTACAGAAGACATACAGAGAAAAGTCAGCAGGGCCACGCTAAGTGCAAACCGGAATGTAGAGAGGAGAGGCGGCTCAAAGGGATGAGTAGAAACAGCGAAGGAGAGAAGCAGAGACAACGGAGCTAAGACAGAAGTATGGTGGATGACGAAAGCGCAAGTGATATACAGATGGTCAGAACTGGCTATATAACTTGCAGAACCTGTGCAAAATGAAAAAGTGGAATCCCTTGCTCAGTATTGTTAAAATTTCAAGACAGTAATAGCAGAACATTAAAACAAGTGCAGGGACATTTTGAACACAGGATCGTGTGTGACACACCCATGAAGCTGTTCTCTACTCAAGAAGTGGCTCTGTTTCTGGCATTGACTCTTAGGCTCCTGTATCACTGGCCCCACACACTGAATCTCACTGCCCAGGACAACTTGAGCAAGTCACTCATTTGGGACCCCGACAACACTTATGACTTGTTGTGTACAATAGGAAAATGAACTAAATTTGAAAATATAAGATGATTTAAATGAAGTACAATTGCTCTATCTTTTACCAGTTAGTGTATATGTACATTTTAAAGCTGAAAACCAACTACTAATCACTTCTTATGACTTAAAGGCACATAATGAAAATATATCACATGACTGGTGCCTGGTAGCACCAAGCATAATTGGCACCTTCTTAATCTCATGGAAAGTGTGGATGAAAGCATCTTTAGATGGTTTTTCATTAATCTTTAGTAAAGTTAAAGTAAAAATAATGTGTGCTTATTATGGAAGATAAGTCCCTTAGTCCTCCTTCCAAACAGAGGTGCCCCTAAGCCTCTCCTATGTAACACTACTTAATATATTGTGACTTTCAAATAATGCAGGGCAAAGCATTATATAAACAAGATTATATGTAAACAAGATTATATATACATATATTTTCTATTTTATATACATTATATTATTTATATATTATATATACATATATATTATATACTATATATATACTATATATATAAAACTATACTATACTACTATATATATAGTGTATGTATATATCTATATATACTATATATAGATATCTATCTATATATATATATATACACCATATATATATGTTACATATATTTATCTATATATAGTATATATAGTATATATAGATAGATATACTATATATAGATATATCTATATCTATATACATATATATAGAGAGATATATACCATCTATCTATCTATCTATCTATCTATCTATCTATCTACATCTATCATCTATATAACTAAGATTTCCAGGAACAAATATATAGAGGGGTCAGGCACTTGGATTTTATATTCCCCTGAAAAATGTAGTCACAAAGTTCCATCCATAAACCTTTGAGCTCTAATCCTACATGTCCATCTTCCCTGGTAGTAACTCTGGTAGCCCAACCCAACAGGTCTGAAATGAAAAAAGGATACACACAAACAATCGTGTACACACATTTGACCTCTGAACAACATGGCTAGAACTGTCCAGGTACACTTACATGTCGTTTTCTTTCAATAAATGTATCGGAAAAATTTTTGAAGATTTGCGGCAATATGAAAAAACCTACAGACAAATCATGTAGCCCAGAAATACCAAAAAATTAAGAAAAAGTTAGGTATTTTCCTAAAAATACAGTATGTAATACTTATAACATACAACATATATGTTAATCAACTGCTTTTTAAAAAAATATTTTTTTTATTTTAGAGGGAGAGAGAGAGAGAGAAAGACAGGGAGGGGTGAGGGGGAGGGAGAGAGTCTTAAGCAGACTGAGTGCTGAGCACGGAGCCTGACACAGGGCTCGATCCCATGACCCTGAGATTATGACCTGAGCCAAAAACAAGAGTCAGGTGCTTAATCGACTACACCACCCTGGCACCCCTGTTCATCAATCATTTATGTTATCAGTAAGGCTTCTAGTCAATAGTAGGCTATAAAATAGTTAAGATGTTGAAGAGTCAAAAATTATACATGGGTTTTTAACTATGGGGGATCAGCACTGCTAACCCCCACTTTATTCAAGGGTCAATATTTTATATATAGATACATATCCCGTCACCTCCTCGAGGCCTTGATACCTCTCACTTGGGCCACTTCGACACTGTCCTAAGTAGGAGCATTTACTTCCAATGTCAGAGGCTCTATTCCCTCCATGTTTCTTTCTACCTCTATTTACATTCACTTTCTTCAAAAAGATTGCATCTTTGATGTCTCAAAAGCCAAAATTAGCTCCCCATATTTTGGTTAGAGTTAGTTCTGACTCTGCCTGGCATCCTTCCTTCAGATCCTCCGTGTTTTGGTCTCGATATGCATTTTCAGTGCTTCATGTGCATTGCTCCCCTGTCCTATCTTTAAGCTCCAACTAAACTGAACTACATAATGTTCTGCTGGATTTTCCTATCTCCAACTAATTGTTTCTGCTGTTCTGTAGACCTAGAAAACTATTTATCTGGGCTAATTCAGAGTCATAAGATGGGGAATGGGGGTTATTTTAAGTACGCTGAAACATAAACTTTGCAATAGTATAGTTTGGTTTGGTTTTGCCCTTTTACTACTTACTATGTAGCACAGGTGCCAAGAACTATGCCTGTACATACAATAAATATTTGTTGAATGAATGAATATGATTCCTTAAGAGTTTAATATTCTGTATCCAACAATTTGTGCCCAAGCATTTGTGAATAACCTCAACAGACATTTTATTTTATTTTTTATTTTTTTTAAAGATTTTATTTATTCATTTGACAGAGATAGAGACAGCCAGCGAGAGAGGGAACACAAGCAGGGGGAGTGGGAGAGGAAGAAGCAGACTCCCAGCGGAGGAGCCTGAAGTGGGGCTCGATCCCATAACGCCGGAATCATGCCCTGAGCCGAAGGCAGACACTTAACGATTGCGCCACCCCGGTGCCCCTCAACAGACATTTTATATTAAATATTTGCTCACGCAAGGCACTGTATTATGCCTGTCAGATAACAGATATTAACAAAAATGCAGGAATGTGACAAGAGCAGCAAACTTGTCTCTAGAGCATGCTCTTCTTGTGAATAACTCCAGAGTACTTACTTATTTATTATATGCAATATTCCCACCAGATTGATTACATACATAATAATACAATCAGATATCAAATGGTTATGTACAAACATGTATGCCCAAATTTAAAAAAAAATTTCAGGAAATTTTCTAAAACGTTCAATGCACCTATTGACTTAGAGCTTGTTTTTTTTTTTTTTTTAATTTTCGTGAGTTTTTGTTTTCCTAGTATTCCATGTCAACTGTATACTATGTTTTCTTATGGTTATAAAATGATTTATCTCTGTGCACTTAACCTCCTTGGTCCTGATGTTCTGGGGTGGCTGCCACTTAATGAAAGTGACATGATAACGATCCTTCTAGCTAACCAGCTATACTGAATCAGTGCTAGAAAGACTTACAAGTGAGAGGCTGATGCATAGCCAAGAAAAAGAGATGAAACGTGGGACAGAAAAAGAGCCCCAGTATGTTAACCTCATACAATAAATCTTAAAGAATACATGTCCAAAATCTTTTGATTGAATGACAGAATGCTTGCACACTGATTTCTTAAGAATTTTATGTACAGATGCATTGTAAGAAATTAGTTTATAGGCCACTATTACCTTTAAATCTCTGACGGGAACTCAACCTTAATTTAGGAAATTCAAGATGGTCATAATTGAAAAAGCATTTCTTAAAAAGTGTCCCTTCAAGGTCAAAATAATCTTTGACTCTCCTGTCTTATAATCCTTCCTGCCTGTTAGAATCCATTCAGATATTCAGTTCAATACTTGCACAGAGCATGAGAGAGATAAAAAGTTCCTTAGAGGCACTGCTTCCAGTGTTTAACAATTGCCTTCTTTTAATTGGGTAGATGAGAAAAGTGAAGGCCATTGTTTAACAATCTCAGCTTAATTATATATGACCTTGGCAATGGCAGCTAAGTTAAAAACTAGATATTATCAAGGAGTCATACTATATGTAATTATTAGGAAGAGTAACATGTCACCCTATTTATGAGTGTTTATTAAAATACTTCACAGAAAAAAGTATGCATACACAAAAAGTATAATATGCAACTCCTTTCAAATCCATGTTTCCCCCCAGGACTAAATTTCATGGACAAATTGTTTCCCTTCTGCTTATATTCCTGAACATCTTTTTTTTTTAATATATGTTTTCCTTTTTAAGAAGTATAACTATAGATAATACATAAAAGAGATAATACCATTTCAGAAATCTGAAGAGGTTTTCTTGGGGTAGTTAGTGAAAGTGCTGTTTTGTTTTTGTATGCTGTTGTTTAAAAATCTAATGTGGGTGCTGTCCTTAAAACACTATTTTTTTTTTCAGATTCACAGAACATATTTTAAATTTTTGCTGCTTGATACTGTGCTCATTACTAAGGAAAGAAGATTATCTGGATTTTTTAATAGACAGAATCATGGAATTTTAAAGCTTAAAGGCCCTTAGCAATGATACGGTCCAACTTTTACTTTTTATAGATGAGGAAACAGATTTGGAAATGTTATATGAGTTCGATATTTAACAGGAGTCTTAGTGGTTTTAAAACACTGACCACGGACTCCAAAATACCCTGAAATATATCCAAAAATGCTTTGCAATTTGTATCGTGGAAACCTAAGTTTAGCATACTTCTTCTGCTGTTTTAAAAATAAAAATGGTAGAATAATACACAGATCGAATGTCAACAGGAAGTTTAAGAAACTGCCATGTTGGTGTGTCTATTTTTTTTTTCAGTTACGTAAACCTATAATAGTCTCAAGAGAGAAGAATATTTTTAAATATTTAGCAACCTAAAGTTATCCCTTGGGCTGTCTCAGTCTAGAAGTGAACCTACATATGTGTCTTATTAATTTCTCTCAGGCCTCCTTTTGAATATTACCTCTTCTAACTTTAACTTAATATCTTCTCAGTTTTAGTGTATTTCAGTGAATATGCAGGGGTAGCTTAAGTTTGCACTGATGCTTAGCACATTCTCAACTCCTTGTACACCTGAGAACTCATGCACTTCTTTTACCTGGTCTCATGTGTATTTACGGTGTAAGTTTGGGGAAAATCTTCAATTATAATGCACTGAAACCTGAAGAGCATGTTAAAGTATGATAGGGACACGCAGCCATAGGGATGGTAGGGAAAGGGGATGGGAGATAGGATCTCCACTTACCCTGTGTTATTTGCTAATCCAAAAGTGGGCAGGTGATTGTAACTATACAAATTGTCCCTGCTTATAGAAGGGCTTTATTTCTCTTTTTTAAATCACATAGATTTGAATCAAATATAAACAAGAGTGAAAACCTATTTTTCAAAATGTTAGCTTATCTTGCATATAATGCATACTTTTGAGAAAAACAGAAATGATAAAAGCAGAGGAAGTAGGAGGAGGGGGGAAAAGATTGGGGAAGAAACTAAGAGAATAACAGGGCAGAGGACCGGGAAATACGGAATGGGATACAATTTAAACTCAGAGATTTATGTTATAGATTATATAGACACAGCCATTATTTCAAGTTTTTGTATGCTTTATGGGAAAAAATTGACTATCTTATTAATGATGCATGCAGTAGAGTTACTTTAAACATGCATCACTTATGCCAGGATAACAAATACACTTAATGGAAAACATTAAAGATATGGAGAAGGTAATAATTTTAGAAAATAGATGTAGAGAAGTTTAGGTACCAACCTAATATTTAAGAAAGCATCAAAGGTGGATCAACACAGACAATCAGTGGGTAACTCTTTCATCCTCTAACCTACATATATGTTATCATTTCTGATTTTCCCCATATTACACATTATATCAAATAAAATGCATTATAATTTAGTGATTACGAGGGATAGCTCTAAAGCAAAGGTCGGCAACATCTTTCTGAAAGGAACAGATAGTAAATAAATGGGGAGTGCATAGGATGAATAATGGAAGGGGAGAAAAGGAAAAAATATAAAAGTCATGAATGTATAATCTTAGGAAAATAAACACGAAACACTAATGATCGAGTAGCATTGTGGTGGACCACAAGGGTCTTGAAATCAGGCAGATCTGATGAGCTCAAATCTCAGCTCCCACATTGTACTCCTGGGTAAATTACCTCTCTAATCATCAGTGCCCTTATGAACAGATAAGGAATAATCATAGCATTTAGTTCTTAGGGTTCAGAGGACTGAAGTAATTCAATCACATAAAACTTAACATGGTGCCTGCAAGAGAGTAAGTACCCAATAAATAGGAACAATAAAGAATAAAAGAATGGGTGGTAGCTATAAGATAACAAAAAAACAAAAACAAACAAAACATCTGGTCAGTTCTCACAGTTAATAATCACATGAAATCCTATAGTTCTCTTTTGTAGCACAATTTAAAAAAATTGTTGATGCATAACTGACATACCATATTATCTTAGTTTTAGGTGTACAACCTAGTAATTTAACATTTTTATACACTGTGAAATGATCACCATGATAAATCTAGCTACCATTTGTCACCTTATGAAGCTAATAAAATGTTATTGACTATATTCCCCATGCTCTACATTACATCCCCATGCACAATTTTTTATTGAGATATAACGAACATGTAATATTGTACACATTTAAGGCATACAAAGTGTTGATTTGGTGCACTTTTAGGCTACAATGTGAATACCATCATAACAACAGCTAACATCTGCATCACAGCATATAATGATCACTTCTTTTTTGTGGTGAGAACATTTAAGATCTAGTCTCTTGGCCACATTCAAGTATATAATATTCTTAATTATAATCACAATGTTGTGCATGAGATCCCCAGAACATATTCACCTTCTAACTGCAAGTTTGAACCCTTTAAATAGCATCTCCCCAATTCTCTCACACCCCAGTGTCTGGTAGTCGCCATCTACCCTCTGTCTCTACATTTGGCTTTTTAAGATTCTACAAGTAAGTGATATCATAGAGTATTTGTCTTTCTTCACAATTTATTTTTAATGATTTTTGATATGTTTTCATCATGGGCTATCACTCCCGGAGGAACGGACTTTACCCATAATTATATTCCCAGAGTCTGGCATCGTCTCTGGGATAACATAGGTGCTCAGAAAATATGCTTGAGTGAATGAAGGGACCCAGAATGAGAAAGCATAGGATAAAATTTAAATTCTACCATTTACAGTTTTGCGTGCAAACACCTTCTCAGTCGTCACATCTTTACTTAAAAAGTGGAGGCAATACTAACGCCCAATTCAGTTGCTGTGAGGGGTCAGGGAGAAAGATATTTTAATAAATACAACAGCATCCAACAGTATCTGAGAGCTAGTGCCTAATAAATGCTACCTGAATTAAGTTTAGTGATTTTTGTTCAAACTCAAGCTGACCATAAGATTAAGTTAATCAAATTTCTGTGTTCTTCAAGTGCTTTAGTTATTAGACTATTTATGCCATAACTGTGATGTATAACAATCAAAATGGCTTGTATTTAAATTTGTGATATGCTTTTACCTTTCAACAAAATTCCATAAATTAAATGTAAAGGAGATATTGTTTTCATGACTTTATGCTATTGAAAGAAAAGCCACTGGTCTTAGTATAAAGAATCTAATTGATCCATTCTGCCAAAGCAGCATGTTGTTCACTCTGCACTCTCTGATTTTAAATTAAAAATTAATATGCCTACCTGTGCTCACTGGTGAATTTATTGGGAATCATCAATATTTCATACATGGCACAGGCCAATCCTATGTTGTACATCTAATGCAGAAATGTATGAGGTGTTGCTAGGACCCAGCCTGTGGCTGGAGAAGCTTCATCATTGGCAGAAGATGACATTAAGAGGAAACCTGATGAACCAAGGAGAAGAAATCAATGGCCTTTCTCTATCTTGCTGTGAAATTAATGATGGTACCCTGTGGAACCAAAATACCTCTTGCTAAGTGTAAGAGAGCACAGAAAATCTTCATAAGAAGGTTGAAGTTAAGGTTTTCAAGGTACAGTCATTAAAAGACATTTTTAAGTAATATTTAATGTCATTGGAAAGTGCCAATGATATAAGGTTAAATGTGAAATGAGAATGGAAAACCATATATAATAAGGGCTCAATTATATATAGCTACCTTTTGTATGCACATTTGTTTTTAAATAGACTGAAAGGAATTGTGTAAACATGGTAATGTCAGTTGTCTTTAAATATGTGGGCTATGGATGCTTTTTATTTTCTTTTTGAAGATTTTATTTATTTATTTATTTATTTATTTATTTATTTATTTATTTTGGAGAGAGAGAGAGTGTGTGTGTGTATGTGTGTGTGTGTGTGTGTGTGTGTGTGTGTGTGTGTGTGAGCTAGTGGGGAGAGGCACAGAGGGAGAGAGAGAGACAGAAAGTACCTCAAGCAGACTCTCCAACGTGGAGCTCTATCTCACAACCCGGAGATCATGACCTGAACTGAAACCAAGAGCAGGACGCTTAACCGACTAAGCTACCCAGGTGTACCATTTTCTTTTTAATACTTGCCTGTTAGGTCAATTAGATTCTTACTCTCCACAGATACTGAAAGAAAAAAATTGCACAGAAAATTCTAGAGACTGCAATAGGCCACATCTAAGCTCAAGTCATGAGAAAGCAGAAATTAAAGGAAAGTAGAAGTCAGGACCGGTTAAAAATAAGAGTAGAAGGTGATGTCGCCACTTTACATAGAAAAGGTCAAGAAAGTAACTGACTCCGGGTAATGGTGAAGCACAAGAATGAACATCCTGTCACCTGACTTAGCCCCCAGCTCCTGTCCTTTCTTGGGTGTGAATTTACTATTTCCTGCTTGATTGAAGCTGGATGATTTAGCTATTTTCAGGTTTCTATATGAGTACAATACACCTCCTTACACAAAATAAGTGGAAAGTCTTTCTTACAACAGGAGCTTAAAATAACAACTGCAGTTAAAAGAGGCCTTCATTTACGATACTCCCCTTTCATACTCAATCTCAAAGAGACTGCGCAGAGGAATTGTCACACAAGTTAAGAAGAAATGTTAGTGGTGGTATTGGAAGGACACTGCAGTTACAAGTCTTTTAGTGCTTAGGATAGCACAGACCAAGTATCAAAGTTTCCCGGACCCAGATAAGGACCTGTTCAAACTAGCACTGATGTTTGTTGGAGGTAATATGGAAGAAAGGGAAAAAGAAAGGTATGATGAAGGCAAGGGATTATTTAAAGAAGTGGAATTTTATGCACTGGGGCTAAGATTAGGGATGACAAATAAGTCCTACCTTATATGTCAATCATAGTTGATTGATAATGGTTATCTAGCATGCAGTGAAGAACTGCAGAGCCAAGCTGGGGACAGAAAAATGTCCTAGGATGGGCTGGTATAGTCTGCTATTCCACCATGATGTCGCAGGTAGAAGGGATGTAGAGGCTTTGCAGTTCAAATACCTGTCCCACATCTTAATACACGTAGGGTTTCCTGAGACATTATTTAACCTCCCTTAGCCTCCATGTTCTCATCATAGGAATCAAAACACCCACTTCACAGTATTTCTGTGAGAATTAAGTAATGTAACAGGCTAAGTCCACAAGGTATTTCCAGGCACACACCAGGTGTCAATAAAAGATTAGGCCATTCTTCCTGGCTTCTTTTTTTCTTTCAAAACCTTTGATTACAGCTGCTATACTATAGGTCCACTGTTAATTACAAATGCACAACACACACTATAGGTCCATGATGGATTATTACTCCATCAGTCCATATCTTTGGCCCACAGGACCAGTTACAACTTCACAGCCCACATGACAAGTTCACGGCTGATCACAACTGTATCACTCTACACTCTAGGTTCACACATTGGCATTTTTGCCATTGCAACATGAGAAGAAATAGACACATCACAGACTGTTTATAGCTGACTTGGAAAAAAATGCAGTTCTTGCAGTGAGTGTCTAAAAAACTGTGCCTCAGGTCCTTTGTTTTCATTGAATAGAAATGCTGACATTAAGTCTTCTTTTGGAAAATGCAAAAGATGAAAACTCTCTGTTCTTTCTGTTCAGTTTTTCTGAAACCTAGAATTGCTCTAAAAATCTTTTATTAAATAAAAAATAATCTGTTCATAAGTCTATGATAAAAATTTAAAAAAAGTCCAGCTGTACCTGCGCACCCCTATTCTAGCCAGGAAATTCCAGTTTCTCTCTATAATCCTTTCTTCCCTGTTTTTCTTATTTTTCCTTGTCTACTTTCTGACAAGGTTTGGATGAACAATGAGTGCAGTAAAAAGACAGCTATGCTGACTTTTTGGTGAGGCTAATACTTAACTTAATAAAAAGGAGTATATAGTTCAACTCTATCCCCAACTCCTAACAGGAAGAAAGCCTGGTGAAGGTCAGTGAAGATTCAACTATTTTCTTGGCTTGTTTTGTAAGGCCTAATGCTTAAGTATGCTTTTCTTATGCTCCTGATACATTCCGAGCAAAAGGCTTAAGCTGGATCTTTCTACAAATCCTGGACCTAAAATTCAAAAGTAATTTGTAAAAACAGCAATAGGGTGTATTGAGAAGGCTCATTTTGACTTGGCTTCATTTTACCCATTTTTATTTAGGATTGGCCCAAAAAACAGTATGGTGTACCTACTTAGTTATTAGAGCCTTCTCTTCCATAAATTGTGTTTCCAACAAATTCATGACTGGGTTTATGATTCCTTTGGATTGCAGTTACCCCATATTATTGCCACGTAAATCAAAACTGTACTGCAGCTACAGTATAACTTTTTTTTTGAACATGTATTGTCTTATCAAACCTGCATATCTTTTTCCAGTTAGTTTAGCAAAAAGATGTGATTTTTTTTTAATGCTATAATAAGGATTGCTTTACAAAGTGCAAATCACTCTGGTATTCATTATGAACCTTCACACTGACCCCAGGATTCTTCCCCTCTGAGCAAAAATTTCCCACCACTAAGTCAGCCAGTTAAGTCCCTTCATTAGGAGATGAGAGTATCAGAAAGCTTGAAGAGGCAACTAGGGAGGAGGAGAAGCCATGGTTTTATTTACGTATTTACTTTTAATAGATAAATGAGCCAAAAAAGCTGAAGTGTCTTTTCTATCATTCATCGCTGAAATCAAACAGCTGAAATTCCTTTAGAATATCACCATACCTATTTATCTGTGTTAGATACCTCTCCACAGTAATCTAGCTTCATTTCCTTCTGCTTCTCAAAAATAAATAAATAAATAAATAAATAAATAAATAAATAAATGCCAACACAAATGAAGCTATGTCTGTAAACTATCTAGATCTATTTTTAAAATGAAGTCAAACTAATAAAGAGCAAGCACTAAAATTATTATTGAGGCACTAGTTACTTGTAACATAGCCCTTGGCTGAGAAAATTCTCTACATTTTAAAATTAATTTTTGGATGACATTCTGGCCAAAAGATTACATCAAGCCTTCTAAATATGTGTTCAAGCAAAGGTATTGAAAACATCTTTTGTATGTAGGCTCAAGGCCAGTCTTAACACTTCTGATGAGAAATTAGCTGTTTTTAAGCCCCAGCTGCAAAAGTCCGAGTGTCATAGGTGATACAGCACAGGAATGTATTCATATGGAATGGTCTTTTTGTACAGCAAGGAATTCTAGCAATCCCATGTCACTATAGGGACAACCTAGTGCTAAATTCGCTGTTCATACATTTCTCGCTTTAATACAACAAAGTAGAACATAGTATTAAATATTGGGTCCTCAGACTTTTAGTACAGAAAAAAAAAAATCAAAGAGATCATGTGGTTATCACACCTCTTGGTTTGGGAAGGGTAGATCTAAGGCTCAAAGTCAAATGACTTGCATGAGCCCAGACAGCTGGTTTTAGCCAAGTGCCTGAACCAGATCCCAGAATGCTGAACACACTTATCTTTCCAGCAGAGGAAAGAGATGAAGTGTTTCGTTTAAATACCCATATACTAATTTTAAGTCCAAACCATTAAGAATTACTTTATAGATATTCAATGTTTTAAAAGCTTCCATATATTATACAGGGATAACTGTAACCACTAACTTGTAAGTGTATATTCTTGATTTTTGCTCCACTTAGACATTCTTCCTAGTTGTGTCAGAAGCTAATTTTTCCCACAATCCATGCTGCCATTCTCCCTATTAGTAATAGAATCTCTCCTCCTGCACTTGAATTTCAGCAGGGTACGTGCTCACCCAGCTAGGGATGATATCTCCAAGACTTTGCTGGCAGCTAGACATGGCTACTTTACTAAGTTCAAGACAAATGGATATGACAGAAGTGATGTGTTCAACTTGTACATCATATTTTTGAAAAATGTGCTTGTTCTCTACTTTCTCTTTGCCCCGCTTCCATTGGAAAAGAATATGAGTCTGCAGCACATGCGGTCCACAAAGCACTAACTATTAGTATAACCAGGAAACAGATGGAATCTGGTCCCCAAAGAGATTATGCAACAGAGCTGCTAACACACTAGACTGTTTTCCTATTTCTGCATTATGTCGTGGGAGAAAAATAAGCCATGTTTTGGGGGCCATTGTATTTGCGGGTATTTCTGTTATATCAGCTCAACCAATACCCAATAGAAATATACTAACTCTGGCCCCTTCTTTTTGTGGAAACAACTATTTATCATAAAGTTTACCAGGAATCACTTCCTTATACAGCTGTTTTCTGACCAATACATTTGTTAAAGCAGCCTCTCCTTTATACCTTTTATAGATTTTACTAGAACATATACAACATTTAATTGTTCCTATTGGTTTATAGTAAACTAGACTGGAAGTACTAGGGGGCAGGATAACTACCTTACCCATCTTTGTTTCTCTAATGCTTAACATGGTATCTGACACATGGAAGGTAATCAAACAATATATATTGAATTAATTAATTAATTGATTTTTTCCTTGATTTAAAACAAATATCAAGACCTTTCAGTTTAATGAACTTTAATATTAATTTTATTATAACAGGGGTTAATTATAAGTATCCCCATATATAATAACAGAAAGGCCAAGTTTTCCTATACAGACTTAGGAAAATATGACTCTTCCAAAGTAATCAAGGCACTGAATCATCTCCTAAAATTTAGCGGGTGATTTTTTATAGCATTTCAGATTTAGAACCTTCCTCAGCAGATTAAAGACTGTTATACCCCTTTCTTCACAAAGCACAATTACCCTTCAAATTATTTTTAATTGTTTCCAATATATATTTTTCAATATTCATTGTTTTGTTTTTTTAAGTGAGTTTGTCTTTCTAATTTCTGCTGGTAGAGACTATTACACAGTTAAGGTATAAGAAATTTAAATCATAGAAACCTGAAATCAACAATCAGAGGATATTGCTTAGAAGACACTATTTATTGAAAATAAATCCAAACATAAAAATAGAACTACTTGTTCTAAAAGTAAATTAGCTACCTGAAAACAGAAGAGAGAATAAGAACAAAAGTGTTTTTGAATGCAATTAGCAGTGTGTGATTATGTATGTATAAGAGACCAGAGAGAGGCAAGCCAAAAAAATTTTTGGCATAGCAGTGAAGTTTTTTCTTGACAGGCCAACCACATTTAATCTCTGACAGCATGCAAAAGCAGGAATTCTTTGTAAAACTATGTAATTAAGTGAAACTCTCAGCAGCTGCCCTGTAAATCTCTAGAGAGAAGACTGGCTAAAGGTTAGTTTCTATAGTTGTCACTGCTTCAGTTGAGTGGTCTTTAATTTGACCCCTAAATGACAGTCACACCTAGGAAGAAGAATCAGTAATGTATTTGACACAGACTCCTTCTCTGTAGCAGAGTCAAAGACGCACACAAAACAGGGGCTAAGAGACAAGATGTACAAAAAAAGGGGGGGGGAGGCTTGCTTACATCATCTAAAATATTACAAGCAACATGCATTTGTCTGGAAGAATTAAACCCTTGGGGCCAAGTCTAAGAAGGAGATGCCAAAATACCAGGAAAATAAGCTACTGGAGTTTAATGTCTTCTATTCAATAAATTAATAGTTAACACAAGGATTTAAGTGGCTCCTAAAATTGGCCAGGGCCAAAAGTAATTATTGACAGAAATTTGCATGTTACAAGGAGATTTGGCGGCACATTTGGTCCTTCCTTGTTCTCTACTAACTCTTATGCCTAAAGTGACCACACATCCTACTTAGCCCAGGACTGTCTCTGTTAATGATGTTTAACTGAAAATTGATTGTTAATTTTATTCTTAAAATTGCTACAGATGATAAATTATATGTTCTTGCCTTTAAAGATCAAGTCTCTTAACACCATTTCCTAAATACCTCTTGAACCTGTCCAGTTTCCCTTGCCTCCATTCTCTTTACACCTTCATCTTTCATGAGGACTACTGCAGGAATCTCCTTGTCTGGTATACTTCTACTGTTATTTTCCAAATGATTTTACAAAATACTGCAGAGAGTCTTTTAAAAACAAAATTATGACACTGCTCTCCTTAAACCCTTCCAAGTTTCTGTTTGTGTTTAGACATATGAAGACCAGCATGATCCTGACTCTGCCTACCCTTCCAACTCCATCTGGCACCACTCTCTCCTTTCTTTTCTGATTCTTCAGCCAAATCAGATTTCCTCCAGGGCCCTTAGCTATCTTAAAGATTTCACTTTTATGTTCTTTCTTTCTGGGATAGATTTTCTTCTCTAAACTCCCTTCTTCTAGTCTTATTCTTACTCATCTTTTTTATTTCAGTTTAAATACCTATTCTTCAGAAACACTTTTACACATTCCCACAACCAGGCAAGGGCTGTTCCCACAACAATGTCAGTAATGCACGATTCTTCATAACATCCAGACAGAAAATTCCATATATGTAAACTATTCCATATACAGTTTATATGCCCCATTAAGCTACAAGTTCCAGGAATAGAGAGATCATGTTTTATCTTGTTTGTTCTTAGATCTCCAACACCTTAGCATATAATGAATGTCCAACAGCTTTTTGATGAAATGATCACATGAAGAGTTCCAAGTTCAGGCAGCTAAATATGAAGTACCTACTCCTTAACTTGAAACACTCCCTTTGAGCAAACCAATGCCTCATAATATGTATTATCTTCGGTTTAATTCTACATCATAATTGAATATACAGTAAACTAGATTTAGTCCAACAGACATCAGATTAAGGTATGCCTAATTATTTCATGTTTACCTCAGTTATATTAAGCTTATGCAATCAACAATTTATATTCACAAGTTATTTCTCATGCTTTCATTTTTCAGCTTTCTATGCATTTTTATAAAATGAGGGAAAACATAATAAAATATTCAAATAATTATATAAGTATAGATGTGTAAAGATGCTTACACTGCTTAAATTGTTAGCTTAAAGGAAACACCATGATATCATCACTAGAAATATCTGTCAACTAAAGTGTGAAAAGTTGAATTAAGTATGTGAAAACCAATATAAGGGTATTATGAAATGCATTATCAGAAAATCAAACATGCAGATAGGAAAGTAAAACACAAAATTTGAAAGCCACTTGTATTATGATGCAATTGGTATTTAGGATCCATAGCTGTTAGGATGAACCCAGCTACAACACAAAGAAAACTCAACTTACTGATGTTTGATCAATGGAGATATTTGATCATCTCATATAACAAGAACTTGGAGGCTGGCAGTTCCAGAGTTTGTAATAGTGGCTCAAGTATATCATTAGGAACTCAAGCTCTTTCTATCTTTATGTTCCTTATTCTCACTTTTTTTTCTATAGGTTTTTACCTTATGGTTATAAGATGGCTCATTCAACTTCAGATATCAAGTCTTCCCACAACCATGATCACGAAAGGAATTAACCTGCAGAAGAAACAGAACCTTCCATTCTGGAGTCTCTCTCTTTTTATCCGGTAAAGATGTTTCTTTAAGAAGTTGCCAAGAAGACTTCCCATTGTGTATCATTGACCAGAACTGGATCACATGTGCATTACAAGATTTATCACTTAAAAAGAGGAATGGAATTACCACGAGGTCTTAAAGTAATCATGAGAACAAAGGATCTCAGCCCATTACATGAGCAAATAAGGGTAAGCAACAGGGTCTCTCACAGAACTCTGAGAGTCAGAGTTGTATCAGATTCCTCGGAGTTAGAAAAGTAAAGTGATAACAGCGAACATAATTATACAACTGAAATTTTGCTTCCATACATTCTAACATAAAAGAGTTTCAGGGGAAAAACAACTATTTCTAAAACAGAAGGGGATAAATTAAAAATGAAGCCATATAAATTGTTAGAAGCTTTCTATTTTTGAATATATAACTATCGGGGCAGTTTTAGAGACTTAAATAATATGACACTTAAAAATAAACCCTCTGCATTATGCAAAGTGAAATAAGTCAGACAAAGACAAATATCATACGATCTCATTTATATATGGACTCTAAAATAAACAGACTCATAGGCACAGAACAGATTGGTAGTTGCCAGAGGTGGGGGGTGAGTGAAATGCATAAAGGGAGTAAAACGTACAAACTTTCATTTATAAAATAATCATGGGGATGTAATGTACAACAAGACGATTGCGATTAATAATACTGTATTGCCTATTTTAAAGTTGGTAAGAGAATAGATCTTTTTTTTTTTTTTTAAAGATTTTATTTATTTATTCGACAAAGATAGAGACAGCCAGCGAGAGAGGGAACACAAGCAGGGGGAGTGGGAGAGGAAGAAGCAGGCTCCTAGCGGAGGATCCTGATGTGGGGCTCGATCCCATAACGCCGGGATCACGCCCTGAGCCGAAGGCAGAGGCCCAACCGCCGCGCCACCCAGGCCCCCTAAGAGAATAGATCTTAAATGTCCTCATCACAAGAAAAAAAAAATTTGTAACTATCTATGGTGACAGATGTTAACTACACTTATTCTGGTAATCGTTTCTCAATATATACAAATATCAAGCCATTATGTTATACATCTGGAACTAATATAATGTTACATGTCAATTACACCTCAATAATTTTTTTTAAAAAGGGAAAAGAAAACCTTCTTTCAGAGTCATTCAATCAATGCTCACGACAAATACATACTAATTGGTAAAAGGTTTTATGTAGCCACATGGATTTCATAATTATGTCGCAGTTAAGAGGACAGAAGACAAACAAAAATGTGGAGATTCATCTCATACTCAAACTCTCACATTCAATCCACTGGCAATTACAGTCTTAATTTTATATTGCATCAAATCCAGTAAAAAAGCCACCTCGAATCACATCAATCTTTCAGTTGCATCTTAGAGAACTAATGGCTCTGAACCAAACACCCAGGTACTAACTAGTTAAGTTTTAATTCAGAGCAGATGGACTAGGGTTCTCAAGGTCAAATTTACAGGATCTTCTTGGAGAATACCTCATGGTCTCTGTATCGTAGAGATGGTGAAAATATTTTAGGGCTATTTTGAAATGTTAGTGAAACTACATTTCTATCAATTGTCTTATATGGCTTCCATAAACATGATTTTCCTTTCAAATCAAGAGTTACAATTGATGGAGCGTAGCAGGGCTCTTCTGAGATATCATTATCAACAATGACATACTGAGAATTTATATTCCAAATTCAGAGATGAATTACAGAAGAGGAAGCAGTGGATCTCCTGAGATAAATAGACAGATACTGATAAATGATGTTACAATGCATATCCTGTTTTCCTATATAAGAGGAAACCATTTCTATCTTCTGTTATGGTAGACTTTTAAACTGATGTTTCTTTTTGGAAGATAAACACAATATAATTCTTCTTTTTGACCCCTTGAGCAACTAACAACACTTGAAACACTACAGATGTCCAATAAGTTGTAATTTTTTTTCTTATTGGGGGTATAACTTTTGTTTTTATTTTCTTTTTTTTAAAGGGTTTTATTTTTTCCAGATTTTATTTATTTATTTATTTGAGAGAGAGAGAATAAGAGAGAGAGACTATGAGAGGCGAGAGGTTCAGAGGGAGAAACAGACTCCCTGCTGAGCAGGGAGCCTGATGCAAGACTTGACCCTGGGACTCCAGGATCATGACCTGAGCCAAAGGCAGTCGCTTAACCAACTGAGCCACCCAGGCGCCCCTATTTTTATTTTCAAGATAAAATATTGTGAAGGGCATTATGCTATTTGGGGCAATGTCAGATAGCTACTTCTTCCACTCTGATTTTTTTCTTGGGAAATTATTTCCATCACCTAGAATCTTATTGGGAAGGTAATTCCCAGCTATTTTATCCCACTCCCAAAGCAGAAAGTGGAAAAGTCTCAGATTCCTTACTTTTCTTAAACTGGCAGGGCCTGGGAAATGGCATCAATTAAGCTAAAAATATCCTTGATCTTGGGGCTTTGGATCTTGAGCGATACAAGAATGAAATGAAGTAGAGAATTCATTTGTTTTAGCAGCAAAGGCAGGAGTGGTGATGCTGCCCTAATTAAGACTGTTCCTGCTACTCTGGTTCCTATTTCCCAGGCCCCTTCTAATTCTTGGTTTCAGACCAATCCCAAACCAGCTCTCATTATTCTAATAAGTTCTCTTTTGCTTAACTAGAGTTGGCTTCTAATATCTGCAATAATAAATTTTAAAAATACAGACAAAATTAGATCATAGAAATATCTATAACATACTATTTTATAGCCTTTTCCATTACTTTATCCTGAACATTTTTCATAATCAATACAAATATTACAAACATCAACTTTAATGGTCACCTGGCTTATCTGCATGGATATACTGTAGTTTATTAGAATCTATTTAATCAGTGCTGGACATTTAAGTGTTTCTTTTATTCTTTTTTACCATTATAAATAAGCCTCTGGTTAGCGTCTTATTTATATATTACTGTATACAGTTTTGATACTTTTACCTTGTAACAAATGTCTAAAAGTGGAATTATTGGGACAAAAGGTAAACACAATTTTGAAAGCTTAGAATTATGCCCTGCAAGGAGGGTTGTACCTATTTATCATTCTATTAGCAGTGTAGGGAGGTGCCCGTTCTAAGATCTTATCCATTAGTTTTATCGTAAGATAGGAGACTATAAAGCCATTCAACTTCACTTGCCCAAATACACAATATAGAAAGGAATCAGTCTTTGGTTTGAGGAGCCCCATGCAATAAAGGGGAAGAGTTACAACAGAACTCAATGCATGCCTCATACTATTTAAGAGTTCTCCACAGAGTTCTTAGTACAACTGAATACAACCCATTTCCATATGTGTTTTCTTGTGGATGGATGTTGTCAAAGGTCTCATAGTGAGTTGGAAGGAAAAGGAAGAGAGAACCAAAGAAAACCCAGCCAGCCTTCACTATAGCTGTTTCTCCCAGCTAACTGACTCATATTCTGAAAGCTAAGGAATGAAAGGTTTCATATTTACCAGAAGTATATTTACACAAGAGACACCGCTAAAATTCATTATAAAGTTGGCATGCCTAGGGAGAGTCTGAGAAACGCAAAGTCTAGTCTTGGCCCACAAAGTTTTCTCTACATTGTTCTGTAAAAATCACATGGCATCTTCCTGAGTCAACTGGCCTTTATTTTAACTCATGAAACGGTGGATGCTACTGACAGAATAAAAGAGGCCATCTCAGTAGATCTGATCTGTACTTGTGTATTTTGGAAAGTAGAGGCTGATGGAATCCATTTTCATAATCCAGATGCTGTGTGCTAAGGAAATACACCCAAAACCACAATATGTTGAATTTTGGTATTTATCAAGAACTAAGTAGGCATATAAGCCCATGCGTATGTGAGTGTGTGTGCACGTGAGTGTGAATGTTTGTGTGTGTGATTGTGTGCATGTGTGTGATCTGAATAAATCCAAGAGCCACAAGTGGCCCAAGTTCAGTGAAGTGTTAAATTCAAAGAATCACAGTTCATGCAAGGAAAAAGTAATTAAAATACTCCAATTCTTTACTCAATCTCTCACAGATAAATGCATTTTAATGCATAGCAAGTATCTTGAGAATTCTTTTCTCCCTATCCTTGATTTTCTTACCATAGCAGCTATAGCCTGAATCATTTCTCCCAGTCTCAATTCCCATTTGTCCCAAATTCAGCCCCCCTTTTTCCCCTCTCCCCCTTCTTCATCTCTCAGCTGCTTCAATCACTTGGCATCTCTAACTTAAGTACTCCCTATGTCCGAAATACTATTGGATTATATATAACAAAGATACATCAAAGTGCCAACATGGTAAGCAGCTAGATGCTGGAGGAAGTAGTAGAATACTGTGATAATTAAAGTATTAATTGGTTTAATTCTAAATATATATTTATAATATTGTCCCTGACATATTCATATATAATCTTTGGCAAAACAGCCTCATGAAGTAACAGATAAGATGTTCTATGTCAATTTTAAAGGTTCCTGGTCTAATTACTATACATATATTGTCGAAGGGAAGAGGAACTTATGAACAAGGACTTTAAAAAACAACGCATGTTTTAGTTTACTTTTCCAAAGAAGAAAAAAGAAAATGGTGCTTTAATACTTTACTGATGACTGTAGTAGTGTCTTAAGTGGCAATAGCCATTTCTGTTTTTTTCTTTTTTAATTAAAAGGGAAACTTATCCTGAAAAGAAACAAATAATTGAAGCACTCACACATCTAGACATGAAACTAGAAAATCTGATTATCATAGAATTGTCATAGAGGCAAATGATCTGAAAGAGATTTAAAAATTATTCTAGTGGCACAGTGAAAATATGAGACATGGAAGTGCTTCTTGATTATGAATTTGCTTTATTTCTATCTAAAGCCATGATCTGTATTGTAGAAGAACACACAAATGGATATTTCCTAGGAGAAAAAAAAATGGGCAATCCTCTAGGTTAAAAAAAATTCACAATATATTATTGGCACCTAAAACTTTCACTCTTCCTTTAAAAAATAGTAAGGAACTTGTATAATTGAGTGTTGAAAGGAGAAGAGGGCAGGAGATTGTCAGCAGTAATAATTTGTCAACAGAGTTCTTCTTTTTGAAATTTAATGTTCCCTGTAGATCGAGCTTTTATTTATCTCATAATTACTTAACCTATTTGACCACTCCAAACGGGCACAGTGACTCGTCCTTAATGTTCATTTTTATTTTATGAAATATCTGTTTAGATGCATAGGCCGAATTAATAGTTTTATACATTCTAAATTTATACTAATATCATAAAATAGGTTCAGTATTAATGAAATTTATTTTCAACAATCCAAAATATACAATCAATGACAAAACGTTTCTCAAGGGAGCAATAAGGCTAAGCGTAGTTAAAGTATTTGCGGCAGTTCACTGTGTCTTTGAACAAGGGTCAATAAATTATGTATATTCTGCACATCCAATTGCTGGCCTCGGTAGCTGCCTAACAACCAGGTAAAATAAATAATTGCTTAGTCCTACTCAGATCTGTAATAATATCTACTAGAAACAACTAAATTATTGGTGATAGAGAATAATGGTTTTCAAAGTTTTTTTGAAGGTTTTCTTTTTGTTTCTAATTCAAATCAGCATATCACCAAATATGTATAGAACGTCTCCTATGTGCAATATGCCTCAGCACATAAAAAAGATAAATAAGACTGGACCAGCTTTTAAGGAACTTACATTCTTATGGGCAAGGAGAGTCAGGAGTTGACAAATACAGTGCAAACACAACTATTACAAGAACAAAACACTACGGAGTCTTCTCTTACAACTACTCTTCAGTCACTCAGTGTCTAACCCATCAATAGTCCTTTTGATTTTCCCCCAAGTATCTCTCAAATCTGTCGACTTCTCTCTTTGTCTTACAACCCCAGTCCAAGGTGTGTAATCTCCTATTTGGTCTCTGTAGTAATATCCCAGTGAATTTTTCCACCTTCCCGCACTGTCCACCACAATCCATTGTCCACAGCAGCCAAAGAAATTTTTCAAACTCATATCTGATCCTGTCCTTCCCCTTGTTCCCAAGACATGGAACTTCTATATGTCTTCCCTTTGTTCTTAGGATAGTAAGCTAAATCCTTAACCCAGCCTCACAAGTGGGGCTCCTGCCTACCCTCTAAACTTGCCTTGCATGCTCCTTTTCAATAGTGTACACAAGGGCCTTTTCACATATCAATCTTCTTCTAGTCTTAGGATGGGGCCAACAACCCTGGACACTCTTTTTTTGTTTGTTTGTTTACTCCTGGACACTTTTTTTTTTTTTTAAGATTTATTTATTTATTTTGTTGGGGAGGAGCAGAAGGCCAGGGATATCCCAAGCAGACTCAATGTTGAGCCATGATCCTTGTGATCATGACCCGAGCCAAAATCAAGAGTTGGCCGCTTAGCTGACTAAGCCACCTAGGTGTCCCTACCCCTGGACACTCTTACCCCTACTCTATCCCCATCACATCTAATTAATTTCTATTTATCTTGCTAATCTCAGCTCAAAGGGCATTTCCTAGGAGAAGAATCCAAGACGTGCAAGACCATCAGGCTCTTTTGTTATCAGTTCTCCTAAGTGATTTCATTTGCTCACTTTGCAGTTTTAATTTATACTTTCAAATACTTAAATACTCAATTATTACCAGTCTTTCCTACCAAACTATAAGAACCATATCTGTTTTTGCTTATCATTATATCATCATTAGCATATGCATTGTCATAGTAGTTGCTTAGTTAATACTTGTTGAATAATTGGAAAAAAACTTAGGAAGGGAAATATCTGTTGTAAATATGGTGGTCATTTATAAAAGAAAAATTATCAAGAGCTTATTTTTATTAAAAGTTATATTGTATATAAACTGTTAAAAAATAAGCACGCTCATAATGCAATAAACAAGTATGTTCAAAATAAAGTCTTTTAGGGTGCTGTTCCCTTCTGGCCACTTTTGCCTCCAGTGCCAAGAGGGGAAAATTATTCTGAAGTAGCTCATATCAGAGCTTTTCTGCTACATGGAGCTATACTGGTTTATGAAAGGAAAAACAAGTTTCCAGATATTTTATAAAACCCACTTCAAAACACTGAAACCAAAATGAAATTTGATGCATCAAATGTAATAATATCCAACGATTGGTCCTAATTCTTTAAGGGTTTCAAATCAATGAATAATATCGGCCCTTACTACTACATTGGATGGTATTTAAGATCTGTCGCTTTGCTTTTTAAAATCATCTTGTTAGTTTTAATTCAATGTATACATTATTTTTACTGGCAGTATTGAGTTTTTTTTTAAAGCCAGTATTATTATTGATAGTATCCAACCTCAGACTATAAAACAACTTGATATAATGACAGCACGATCCTCATTAGGACTTTACCACAGCTGTGAAAGGCCCTTTCAGCTGAATTGGCTTCATTTATATCCACATTCTCTGGGTGATTAAGAGCACTGAAATTCTTATTTTATTTATTTTTTGTAACAGCTTTCTTGTGACATAGTTCACATATCATAAAATTCACTCTTTTAAAGTGTATAATTCAATGGTTTTTTAGGATGTTAAAAAATTTGTGCAATCATCACCACTATCTAATCCCAGGATATTTTCATCACTTCAAAAAGAAAGCTCATCCTCATTAGCAGTCAATTCTCATTCACCCCCCTGCCCTCAGCCATTCCCCTCTCCTCCACTGGCAACCATTAATCTACTTTCTGTCTTTATGGATTCACTCATTCTAGACATTTCATAAAAATGGAATCTTACAATATGTGGCCTTTGGCATCTGGTCACTTTCACTTAGCATAATGTTTTCAAGCTTCATTCATACTGTAGCATGGACCAGGACTTTAGTCTTATTCATGACTGAATAAAATATAGCATGCTTTG
Organism: Ursus arctos; assembly: GCF_023065955.2. Taxonomy (NCBI): domain Eukaryota; kingdom Metazoa; phylum Chordata; class Mammalia; order Carnivora; family Ursidae; genus Ursus; species Ursus arctos. The sequence continues at coordinate 21,821,368 of NW_026622985.1, forward strand.
TTTATCCATTCATCAGTTGATAGACAGTTGAATTCTTTCTATTTCTGGCTATTATGAAAAATGTTCATATACAAGTTTTAATATGAACATAAATTTTCATTTTTGGGGGGGTATATATCTAGGAGTAGAATTACAGGTCAGAGGGTAACACTTTAACTTTTTAAACAATTTCTAAATGTCTTCCAAAGTGGCTGTACCATCTTACAATTTCACCCAAAATGTATGAGTTTAGGTTTTTCCACAAGTTGCCAACACTTGGTATTGTACATCTTTTTGACAATCATCATCTTATGGGGGGTGCCTGGGTGGCTCAGTCTGTTTAGTGTCTGACTTCAGCTCAGGTCATGATCTCAGGGCCCTGGGATCAAGCCCCATGTGGGGATCCCTGCTTAGCAGGGAATCTGCTTGGCCTTCTGCCCCTCCCCTTGCTTGTGTGTGTGCTCTCTCTCAAATAAGTACATAAAATCTTTGAGTAAGTAATCATCTTAGTGAGTATCAAGTATTATCTCACTGTGGTTTTGATTTGCATTTTCCTAATGACTAATGATATTGAGCAACTTTTCATGTGCTTATTGGTTATGAGTATATCTTAGGAAAAATGTCTAAGCAATTTTTGCCCGTTTGTAAATTGGGTTGTATGTTTTTTTATCGTTGAATTTTAAGAATTCTTTAATATTCTAGATATAAGTCCCTTATCAGATATTTGATTTAAAATATTTTACTCTTATCATGTGCATTATATTCTCACTTTCTTTTTAAAAAAATTTATTTATTTTTTTTAGTAATATCTACACCCAGCATGGGGCTCAAACCACAACCCCAAAATCAAGAGTCGCATGCTTTTCTGACTGAGCCAGCCAGGCACCCCTATTTTCACTTTCTTGATAATGTTCTTTAATGGCTTCAGAAAGGGATCCAACTGCATGCTTTTGCATTTGGATAAGCACTTGGCCCAGCACCATTTGTTGAAAAGTTTATTTCCCCTATCGAATTGTCTTGACACCCTTGTAAAAAATCAACTGACCACAAATGTATGGGTCATTTCTGGACTCCAAGTTATTTTCTATTGGTCTTTATGTCCACCCATATGCCATCAGCATACTACTTTAATTAGTATACTTTTGTCATAAGTTTTGAGGTCAGGAAGTGTGAGCTCTACTAGTTTGTTCTAAGATTGTTTAGGTTATTAGGGGTCCCTTGAGATTACATATGCATTTTAGGATCAGCTTTTCCATTTCTGCATAAAAGACTATTGAGATACTGATAGGGATTGCATTGAATCTGCAGGTAATTGGGGAGGGTATTGCCTACCTGTCAATATTAAGTCTTCTAATCCATGCGCATAAGATGTTTTTGCATTTATTTAATTTTTTTCAGTGTTATTTTTTTCATTGTATGAATCTTGAAGTACCCCTTGGTTAAGTTTATTCTTAAGTATTTTGTTCTTTTTGATGCTATTATAAGTGGAATTGTTTTCTTAATTTTGGGATTGTTCATTGCTTGTATACAGAAATTAAATTTTTTGTATATTGGTTTATACCAACAACCTTGTTGAACTTATTACTTCTAATAGTTTTTTAATGTGTGTGGATTCCTTAGGATTTTCAATATACCAGTTCATGTCATCTGCAAATAGAAGGAGCTTTACTTCTTCTTTTCCACCTAGATGCCTTTTATTTCTTTTTTGCCTAATTTCAGGCTAGAATCTCAGTACAATGCATAATAGAAATGGTGCAAGCATACATACTTGTCCTATTTATTTATTTATTTATTTAATTAACTTGTCCTATTCTTAATTTAAGAGGAAATCATAGTCTTTCACCAGTAAGTGTGATGTTATCTGTGAGTTATTCAGAGATGACTTTTTAAAGTAGAAGTTCCCTTCTATCTTTGTTTGCTCAGTGTTAAAACATTAAAATGTGTTGGATTCTGTGCAGTGTGGCATCTATTGTTTTTGTTCTTTACTAATGTAAAGCATTTCATTGTTTTGCTTGATTTCCCTGGGTTAAATCAAACTTGAATTCTTGGGATAAATTTCCCTTCGTCATGGTATACAGTATATTTTAAATGTTGTAGTATTTGCTGAGATTTCTTGTGTCTATATTCATAAGGAAAACTGGTTTGCAATTTTCTTTAATTGCGACACCTTTAGTTATTTATTTATTTATTTTTATAGGGTTAACAGATTCACAGAATGACTTGGGAAGTCTTCCCTCTTCTCTCTTTTGGAAGAGTTTGTGAAAGATTGATGTTAATCCTTTAAGTGTTTGTTAGACTTTTCCAGTCAAAAACCTGGGCCTGCAATTTTCTTTGTGGGAAGTTTGTTTGTTTGTTTGTTTGTTTTAAAGATTTATTTATTTGAGAGACAGTGTGTGCGTGTGTGTGTGTGTGTGTGTGTGTGTGAGTGCACATGAGCGGGGAGGAGGGAATGGAGAGAGGGAAAGGGAGAGGGAAAGAATCTCAAGGAGACTCCACGCCGAGTGTGGAGCCCCACACGGGGTTTGATCTCCCAACTCTGAGATCATGACCTGAGCCGAAATCAAGTGTCCCTTGCTTAACTGACTGAGCCATCCAGGCATCCCTGTTTGTTTCTGTTTGGTTGTTTTTTAGTAATTCAATTTCTTTATTTGTTAGATGTCTGTTCAGATTCTCTACTTCTTCTTACATTGGTTTGGGAAGTTCTGTTTTTCTAAAAGTATGTCCATTTTATCTAGGTTATCTAATATGTTGGCACACAATTATTCTTTCCTTTATAATCCTTTTTATTTTTGTAAGGTTGCTAGTGATGTCCCATATTTAATTCTTGATTTTAGTAATTTGAGTCTTTTTCTTGTTTGCTTAGACTAGCTAAAGATTTTTTCAATTTTCTTGATCTTTTCAAAGAACTGAATTTTGGTTTTCTTGATTTTGTTACCTTTTCCTAGTCTCTACTGCACTTATTTTCATTCTAATCCTCATCATTTCATTCCTTCTGATTGCTTTGAGTTTAATTTGCTCTTCTTTTTCTAATTTCATAAAATGGAACATTAGGTTATTGATTTGAAGGCTATAAAGTTCCCTCTAATCACTGCTTTAGTTGAATATCATAAATTTTGGTATATTGTGTTTTTTGTTTTCATTCTTCTTAGAAGCATTTTCTAATTTTCTTCTCATTAATTTTTTGACTCATTAATTATTTAAGAATTTAAAAAAAAATTCTACCACATGGATGTGAATTTCCCAAATTCCCCTTTGACAATCATTTCTAATTTTATTTCATTCCATTCTTTTCCATTTTATGATGCCAGTATTACTCTGATACCAAAACCAGATAAAGACACCACAAAAAACAGAAAACTTCAGGCCAATATCTCTAATGAACATACATGCATAAAATCCTCAACAAAATACTAACAAACTGAATCCAAAAATACATTTTGAAAAATCATTCATCATGATTAAGTAGGATTTATCCCTGGGATGCCAGTACGGTTCAATATTCGCAAATCAAACAAGGTGTTACATGACATCAAAAGGAGAAAGGATAAAAACCATATGATCATTTCAATAGATGAAAAAAACATTTGACAAAGTACGATATCTGTTCATGATAAAACACTCAACAAAACAGGGAACACACCTCAACACAATAAAGGCTATATATGAAAATCCCACAGCAAACATCATCCCCAATGGGGAAAAACTGAGAACTTTCCCCCTAAGGTCAGGAACAAGATAAGGATGTCCACTCTCACCACTTCTATTCAACATAGTACTGTTAAGTCTTAGACACAGCAATGAGACAACAAAAAGAAATAAAAGGCATCCAAATTGGTAAGGAAGATGTAAAATTTTTACTATTTGCAGATGACATGATATCTAGAAAACCCAAAAGACTTTATCCAAAAACTGCTAGAACTGATAAATGAATTCAGTAAAGTTTCAGGATATTAAATCAATGTATAGAAACCTGTTATGTTTATATACACTAATAATGAAGTAGAAAAAGAGAAATTAAGAAAGCAGTCCCATTTACAATTGCACCAAAAAATAATAAAATACCTAGAAATAAACTTAAACAAAGAGGTGAAGGACCTATACCCTGAAAACTATAAAACACTGATGAAAGAAATAAAAGATGACACAAAGAAATGGAAAGACATTCTATGGTCATGGATCAGAAGTACAAATATTGTTAAAATGTCTTCACTACACAAAGCAATCTACACATTTAATGCAGTCCTGTGAAAATACCAACAACATTTTTCACAGAACTAGAACAGTCAATCCTACAATTTGTATGGAACCACAGAAAACCCAGTATAGCCAAAGCAATCTTGACAAAAGAAAACAAAACTGACTTCCAGATTTCAAGTTATATTACAAAGTTGTAGTAATCAAAGTAGTATGGTACTGGCACAAAATAGACAGGTAGATAAATGGAACAGAATAGAAAACCCAGAAATAAACCCACAGTTATATGGTTAATTAATCTTTGACAAAAAAGGAAAGAACATAAAATGAGAAAAAGACAGTGTCTTCAATGAATGGTGTTAGGAAAACTGGACAGATACATGCAGAAGAATGGAACTGGACCACTTTTTCACGCTACACACAAAAATAAACTCAAAATGGATTAAAGACCCAAACATGAGACCTGAAACCATAAACGTCTTAGATCAGAGCACAGGCAGTAATTTCTGTGACATCAGCCATAGCAACATTTTAAAATTTTGCTTATGAAGAAGATTGATTCAAAGCAACTGAATATATTCTACTTATCTTCTCCATAAACAGAAGAAAACAAAACAAAACAAAACAAAACCCTCACTCAACTCCAGGGAATCAGGGATTTCAGGATAGTTCTTCAAATAGAGAACAGTTCAATAGAAATCCCTTTTTGAAAATTTCAACTAAATATGCAGATATAAATAGTTGTATTCAAATAAAAAATATTCATTTTAGAGTCAAGTTCCTGGACATCTTTGGAGGTAAAATAGAATAAAGTTGTTCTCCTTTTACATAAGTAGATAGATATGACATACGTTGTGTGACTTCATCTATCAAAGGATAAGATCTTTTTAAAATTTCTTGAAGTTGTTCTTATGGTCACCATTTACAATTAACATAGATTCAATACTTTACATTCAAAGTTATGCAGTATTTAAACAGTCTCCTATAATGAATATAGAGTTATAAATGTAAGGTAATGGAGTATTTGATAAATGTTTAATCATGGCTTTTATAATGAATCAAGTTGAATTTAAAGGATATTCATGCATGTTACAAGTGATTAAGATAAAGATTTTTACCTCCAATGATCAATTACATTTTTTTCCTTTAAAAAAACCATGTTCACTCATCTCATTTATAGCAATACAAATTCAGAGCTCAATTTTTTCATGTTTACTTTGATTCAGGTTTTTTCAATTATGAGAAAGCCAAAATTGATTACTTAATAATATAGAAAATATGTATAATTATTAACAATTTTCTGTTATGAAAAACATAACTCCTCTCTCCTTGTATATTATTTACCTTAATTGATTCCCTTTTATTTCAGCTGTATTTTGCTTGATTTTACAAAACGCCTCTCCAAAATGTATCCCCCTGTAGTTTGAAAGTGGCAATAAGTGGTGACACTTCTTGTAGATCATTTAGGAAAAGATGGATCCTGAGGACTATCTTTTTGCTAGTTTACAATGTAATAATTCCTTGACTGATGACACATTCCACAGACCATTAGATGACTTGCTTATGACATTTTCTTAAGGCTTTTAAAGACATAAGCAAAAATAAATCTGTATTCATAACTCATGAGACATGCATATAAAAATGAACAAATTAAATTAAATATATGACACCTAAATTTAAAATCAGTGGGCTACATAGTAAACTATAGCTGATAGATAACAATGCCTTCACTAAGGCTTCTAAGCCTTTTGTCACAAAAATAAAAGCTCTCTTCTCTCTCTGAGAAAGAATCAAACATACATAGTAAGTCATATCCATGGTATGTGGTGACCACTTCAAAATTTTATTGAAGGTGAATTCTGATACTGTATTAAATATTGGGTAAATTTCATCTCTCATACTAGCTATGACCACTACCTTGATTTATCACACACTGTTCTCACCATAGTGTACAGCTCAGCACCTAGTTTGTCTTTTTCACTGCTGTTCCACTTTGGTATTAAGACTTAAGAGCCCTTTTCCCCTCTTTATAAAACTCTTAAATCTTCCTTTTCCATTATTCTTTAGCATTTTGAAGTTTAATAGATTTTGCCTCTTATTATCTCCTTTTCCTAGACTCTCTTCAGCATTTATTCACAGTAGACCACATTTGCTAATGCTTGCTTATCCTTGGTTCTCAGAGTGCTCAAGATCTTTCCATTTTGACTATACTATCTCTCAAGTTCCTCATCACTGAAGGTAATTCCTCTCAAAGCTTGTTCCTCTTCCACTGCACCAACAAAAAGGAGAAAACGGTCTTTCCTTAAAAGAAAACTTGTATCTCAGTAGTCTGTGAAATGTCACGCCGAATATTATAATTCTTTCAGAGAAATATTTCTGAACTAACCAAACTTTGTCTAAAAGAGAATGTTTGTATTAGTAAGATTTCAACCATTGTAGTTTATTATTTCAGAGGCCAAACTGAACAAAAGGGAACACTTACACTGTTTAAAATACTGTACATAGATAGTAGAATATTATGTTTGAAATATTATTCTATCTTCTTTCTTTAAGAAAATGTACTTTAACAGAATCCTATAAACTAGAGGTAGGCAAAATTTTTCTGTCAAAGGCTAAATAATAAATACTTCAGGTTTTGCTAGCCATATGATCTTTTTTACAACTGGAAAACTTATTTTAACAGTGATGGACAATACATAAATGAATGGACAGGGCTGTGTTTCAATAAACCTTTACGAACACAAAAGTTCCAAAATCATCATTTTCACTTTGTAAAATACCATTCTTCTTTTGAAACTATAAAACCATTTAAAAATACAAAAACCATTGTTAGCTCATGGGCTCTAGTAAAACAGCAGGCCAGATTTGATCCATGGGCCACAGTTTGCTGGCCCTGTTATAAACTATTGTATTGAATTTTATTTCTTTAGTAGCCTTTGATGTACACTATACAGAACACTACCTAGAGAAAAAGGAATGCATTCATGATCCATTATGAAGAAGAAATCTTTTACCAAATTTTTCAAAAATCTCAGTTTTAAAATTAAGGTATATTGCATTCTCTGAGTAGTGAAAAAAATCAGATTTTAGCTATTATGAAAATCACTCAGTAAATTTCATTATGCTCTAAAATTTTTAGTTCATCTAAGAATGATTGGGGTATAGACGCAACTGGGCTTTGTTTGACTTGCTAACTGGTGCGCCCTGTGAAGTTTCTGAACACATTCATTTTCAGAACATAAGACATAGATATACTACAACTGTCATCAGTTCTAAGGATAAAATTCTCGAATAAAATTATGATTTTGACATTGGAAAACATTTTCCTATGGGAAAAACAGGTATGACAGAGCAAGCAAATGTTGGAAAGTAATTACTATTTTTAACCTCCCCTCAAGCATCAAGTATAACAACAAACACCAATGTTATTTATATATAATAACTGAGTAATTGTGGATATAGAGCTATTAATTTCCATATGAAATTTATTATTTCTTGGGAACTTTCTAGGATTTTCCTAATCTCTAGTTGTAACCCAATGCTTGTAGATAGATTTTGTGCTGTTGCAGACAGAACACAAATTAGAAAATGTTTTTTTGTTTACTCATATATACAAATGTTCAGGTAATTTCTGGCTAACTCAGGAATTGGTGATATTTGATTCCTAAAGCCCATGTTTGTCAAGCCTTATCTTTATAAGACTTCAGACTTCATTACATCAATGCCTGATTTTTTTTTAGCAATTCCTCTTCCTTTCCTTTTCTAAACTTACCATTTCATTTTCTCTTTCTAGCTACAGGTGTGATCCACAATATACTTATACCAAAACCAAAATTTTCAGTTACCTTGGAGCTACATAGAAGTAAATTTGTCTAAATTCTACTTAGAAATACAGAAAACTCATAATTGATATATTCTTTAGGTCAGGAAGTATAGGGAATTTTTTAAATTGAATTTTTGAGCTGCTTCAATCTTAGGATTTTGTACATGAGGCAGCCAAGGCCCAGTTTCCTCAATGGCTTGTTCTGGAATTCAGACACCAAATACACAGAACTGTTATCAAGACCCCATGAAAAAAGAGAATGGCTCATGCATGGAGGTGCTTAGCTCTGTGAAACAAAGTTGCTAGGCTCAGAACAACTAGCATTAATATACTGAGGCACAATATGTCTGTTCAGGACATGGAAGAGGTCCAGAGTATGGAGGAGGGCTACAAACAGAAGTGTGTTAGTTATGCACTGTGGCCACTCCAACCACTCTCTCCTTTTCTCTGCCACACACTATGGCCTGGGAGGCTGCCCTCTATAAATGGCATCACCTGGAACCCATGCCCTGCAGCTTCAAATAGATCAAGCCAATGGGAGGCACAAAAGATCAGAGTGAAGAGAGAAAGAGGATGATAGGGTAGGTATTCACCAGACTCCTCCTAGCCAGGAAGCAGTTTTGGCAGGAAGTGTGTTCTGCCTACAGCCACAAACCCTATCCAGCAATCCTTCTACCATGACCATCCTCTCTCTGCCTCTTGCCATGGACCGTCAAGTCTCTTGCATAAGAGCTTTCTTTCTATTGCTACTACCTGGTGCCTCACCACCATCCTGAGTTCAGAGCCATACCCTGCCCACAACTTTAAAAAGGGTGCCCACATTTAACTTTACGTAACCCTAGGAATAGATCATTCCTTTGTGTAAATGATCTGCTTCCTCCCAAGTTTTGACTGATACAAAGAACAAGTATTTAGATGTGTCAGTGTTAAATGTTTTTAGCTTGATACCCTCTTATTATCCAATAGTCATGTAATTCATGCTTTCCTTGAACAAAAAGATGAATTATTATTTAGATAATTCATCAAAATCTTTTTACCTCTGGAAACCTTAAATAAATAAAGCAACTCAACTGCATTCATCCATCAATTCAGTTCCTCTTTTCTCAAGTCCCAAGCTTATTTCACTGGCAATCAGAATTATTTTAGAGCTCCCTAACAGCCAGAGACTCAAGATGGCCCAAAAGTATGGAAAATCCAATCCAACTCTCTAAAAGAGACTTATAATTAAGGGTAAAATATTTCTGTGAATTTTATGAAAAGATTATTGATTATTTTTCCAACAGGCCTCTCAAATAGCAAATTTTCTTTATCCTTAACAGTCAGTAACTGAAAGCCCTAAAACCACAAAGCAATCTAAAAGATATGAGAGGGAGTTGAAAATAATAATAAGCATTGTTATAAGTATATTATTATTATTATTATTATTATTATTATTATTATTATTAGCTAACCCTCACTGACAGCTACCATGTGTCAGATGATATTTTATATGGATAAGCTTAGTGAATCTTCACAGCCACCCTATGATGTAATTATTAATCATCCCCATTATATAGATAAGGAAATTGAAGCATAGATATATCAAGTAACTTGCCCAAGTCACAATGTAGTATAAAAGGGAAGCTGGCATATCTATGTCTCAGTTGTTTCCTAGTGATAAATAGGAAATACTCACTGAAATTTGTATAATTCAAAATATATGTCAAAGGCAGCATTGTTTCTTTTTACTGATACTGAAACCAACAGAGCTAATGCTACAATGAGGGCTCTGTTACAGAACAATGAGTCAGGATGAGGATTTGTGCTGGAAGGCCACATAAATTGACAGATTTAGGACAATCAAGACAGAGACGGAAAGTAAGTAATAGAGACCAGAAGAGGCAGCATGTAATCAGTATCAAAGAAGTCTGACAGTCCATAGAAGGAGCCCCATCCCATGGCCTGGGGAGGGGATACTAGGGTTCCAAGACAGGCTCCTACCCATGAGACAGAGATCCAGTCTCAAGGGAACTAGATCAAGGCCTGTAACAAAGCCATAGAGGGTTATGGTTAAAGCTCTGCTTAAAGGGCTGTTTTAAAGGCCATGGGAATTATTGCATATGGGAGCTAGTTGCACCAGTAGTCACTTAGTAAAAAATGCCCAATTATTATCTAGTTACAGGCATGAATGGAATACATACTGTGATATATTATGTTTTCCAGGCTCTTGGGCATCTATAATATGCAAAAATGTTGTATGTACACTTTCAGGAAATCTCCCTAGAAAACAGCTAGTGTACATCCTTTATGCTCTTATTTCCTTCCTTCCTTCCTTCCTCCCTCTTGCTGGCAAGAATGTTGGAATATGGCTGTAATACTTGGAGCTTAAGCAGCTCCCTTGGACCAAGAGTTAAAAGAACTATGCTGAAGATGTTGGAGCAGTACAAGGAACCAGTGTCCCTGACAACTTGGTGGTGAACGTACCAGCCCTAAATGGCTCCTCTTACATGAAAGAGAACCGTATTTAGGTTGTTGTTATTTTGCCTTTCCCATTATTCATAGTTTAAATTAATCCTAACTGCATTCCACAGTGCACAAAGAAACTAATACATTTACACTGCCCATAATTAGCCACATTAATGTTAGCTTTTATTATGTTTGCTGTTGTTAGGGCTGAGGTAAAAGAATTAATAGAAGTTCAGTTTGGGCAGTGGGGTGTGTGGGTCAGAGCAGGATGAGAAAAAAACTTCAGAATGTTGAGAAACTCATCAAGCTATTTAAATAGACTGTAACTTGGGTCTATAATGTTAATCTCCGTTACTCCTCAAGTTTCTAAAATTAATCTTTTTATGTTGTTCCAAATGGCTTCAGTCAGTAAGAGACTATCTGGATAGTATAGTTGGTATACACCGTAATCAAGATTTCTCAAACATCTGTCTGAAAGCCAGAGCCTTATTTGTGTTTGAAACCATTTGTAAATGGACATACGGACTTGGGATATGCCCAGGAGAGGAGAGAGGAAGGAAGAACTATTCTCCCTTTACAGTTTTGTGCAATGTTGTGAAAAAAAACAAGCAGTGTTTAAAGCTGCTGGCTTCCAAAGAATCATTTGTTTATTTTCCCATTTCAGTAAAGAACTTAAGAATGCATATAAAAAAAGTTTCTTTCCCTAAGTCTCCAGAAGGTATATCAGCATGCCAGATATGTCTGTGAAGGGAGAACAGTTAGACAAAAATAATCTGAACATTAAATACATTTCAATGCTAGTTTTCCCTTTAGTTTTTTCAGTCATTTAAAAGATAAAACTTGTGCCATTTTGTGGAAAATGGTTTTAAAAATATATGTGTCAGACAGTATTTAAGTTTAATTTTAGGATGAGAGCAAAATAATATGCCTTTATATGTTATCCAAAAGAATAATAAAATTGAGTATAATATATAGTCTAGGGTAAAAAGAAAAAAAAAAAACAAGAAAATGGAAAAAAAAAAAAAAAAACCCTGCCAGAGGGCATTCTTAGAATCATCTATAAGTTTGTACATTTATCTTTAGAGATAAATGTAAATGTCTCTGTCTTGATTGTCCTAAATCTGTCAAATTCCAATGAAGTTCAACATTTTCAGTAATTTTAAAATCCCTTACCAAAAAGTAATAAGTGGAAGAAAATAATAAAGATCAGAGTAGAAAAAAATGGAGCAGAGACTAAAGAGACAATAGAAAGGTTAATGCAACTAAGAGCTGATTCTTTGAAAAGGTAAAATTGATAAACCTTTAGCTAGATGCACTAAGAAAAAAAGAGAGAAGACTCAAAAAAATAAAATCAGAAATGAAAGAGAAGAAATTACAAGTGATACTAAAGAAATACAAAGGATCATTGAGTAAAGTGGCAGGGTATAAAATCAACATATAAAAATCTGCTGCATTTTTATACATTAACAATTAATATCAGAAAGAGAAATTAATAAAACAAACTTGCTTACAATGTCATAAAAATAATAAAACAGTAATAAATTTAACCAACAAGGTAAAAGGGCTGTACACTGAAACTGTACAACATTCATGAAAGAAACTAAAACAAATAAATGGAAAGATATCCCATGCTTATGGATTGGAAGAATTAATAATATAAAATGTCCATATTACCCAGAGCAATATACAGATTCAATGCAATCCTTATCAAAATTCTAATGGCACTTTTCATAGAAATGGAACAAACCATCCCAAAATTGTTATGGAACCACAAAATATCCTGAATAGCCAAAGTGATCTTGAGAAAGAAAAAAAAAGTTGGAGGCAGCATGCTAACTGATTTCAAACTATATTACAAAGCTATAGTAATCAATCAGTATGGTATTTGGCATAAAAACTGACACATAGATCAATGGAAAAGAAGAGAGAACCCAGATATAAACCCAAGCATAAAGGGTGAATTAATTTATGGCAAAAGAGGCAAGAATATACAATGGTGAAAGGATGGTCTCTTCAATAAATGGTTTTGGGGAATCTGGGCAGGCATATGAAAAAAAATGGAACTGGACCCCTATCTTATGCTATATACAAAAATTAACTCAAAATGGATTAAAGATTTACACGTAAAACTATTAAATTCCTAGAAGAAAATATAGGGAGTAAGTTTCCTAACATTGGTCTTGGCAATGAGTTTTTGGATTTGAAACCAAAAGCAAAGGCAACAAAAGAAAAAAATAAAGAAATGGGACTATATCAAACAAAAAGCTTCTCCTCAGTAAAGAAAACTATCAGCAAAATCAAAGGGCAACCTATAGAATGCGAGAAAACCACATATCAGATAAGGGGTTAATATCTATAATAAAAAAGGAATTCATACAACCCAAAAGCAAAACTGAAATTTAAAAAGATAAAACAAAACAAACAAAAAAACAAAAATCTAAATAACCCAGTTAAAAAACAGGCAAAGGATCTAAATAGACATTTTTCCAAAGAAGACGTACAAATGGCCAACAGGTATATAAAAAGATGCTCAACATATCTAATCATCAGGGAAATGCAAATCCAAACCTCAATGAGAAAAACCACCTCAAATCTGTTAGGGTGACTATTATCAAAGAGACAAGAGATAAATGCTGATAAGGATGTGGAGGAAAGGGAACGCTTATACATTGTTGACGAGATGTAAAACGAGTATAGTCACTACAGAAAATACAATTGGGGTTCGTCAAGAAACTAAAAACAATTACCATATGATATAGCAATCCCACTTCTGAGTATATATCTAAAGGAAATGAAACTATTATATCCAAGAGATACATGTGCATTCCCATGTTCATTGCAGCGTTACTCACAGTAGCCAGGGTACAAAAACAACTGAAGTGTCTATCAGTGGAAAAATGGATCAAGAAAATGTGGTGTGTATATACAGTGGAATATTATTTGGCCTTAAAAAAAGAAGTCCTGTCATTTGCAACAACATGGATAAAACTTTCATTATGCTAAGTGAAATAACTCAAAGAAAGACAAATACTGCATGATATCACTTACACGTGCAATCTTTAAAAAAAAAATTAAACTCATAGACACAAATGAGAAAAGTGGTTGTCAGGGGCTGGGGGTGGAAGAAACAGGAAGAGGTTGGTAAAAGGTTACAAATTTTCATTTTTAAGATGAATAAAGTCTGATGATCAAATGCAAAATGTGGTGAGTATCATTGATAACACTCCATCGTATGATAAAAATTTGCTAAGAGACTAGAACTTCAATGTTCTCACCAAAGGGGAAGGAAGATAACTATGTGAGGTGAGAGATGGGTTCATCTAACTCAATGAGAGGAATCTTTTCACATCATGTAACAAATCACCATGTTGTATACCTTAAATATATTATAATTTTATTTGTCAAGAATACCTCAATAAAGCTGAAAAAATGTATAGCTTAACCAAAAAAGTACAAAACATGTAGTAAAAAATATATAAAATATTAAAGCTCAGAACACCAGAGTTAAATAAATAAAGGGAGAGATATATCAAAAACAATCTTTTAATTTGTATTTTCTACTGTTTTTGTTTCTCTTGTTGAAACCTGACTGATACAGAGAAAAAATTATTTTTTTTAGATTTCAGAGAGTACATACCAGCCAAGAAAATTAAGCCAATTTAAAATACTCATTCACCTATCATTTAAAGATTAAAACACAATTTTTGGAGGCACTTGTGCACCTAAGAACATTTTTTTTTTTTTTTAGCCTCTGTTTTTATCTTAGTGTGTTCCCTACGACACACTGACCTTTACATATTGAACTCTCATTCCTACAGCACACCTCAACCAGGGTGTTCTCTCCACTGCACCCTGTGCTAGGCCCTGGGGTATACAAGTGAGTAAAACATGGTGTTGATTGTACAGAAGCCACAGATTAGTGCAACCAAACAGAAATTGTACACAACCACAGACTATGCAAGCAAACAGAAACTGTACACAGCCACAGATTAATGCAAGCAAACAAATTTAAACAGGTAAATTTTAATTCAGCATAGTGGTAGGAAATAAATTATTTTAAAAGGGTCATGGGAGAACACAGAAGCCACTGGGGGAGTCAGGGAAGCGTCACAGAGAACCCTCCCCTGTATCTTTGATGAGGTTGATGGCTATCTCCAGAAACAGCACTAATCTTCAACCCAGCAGCCACACTGTCTGGTAGCCTACCAAAGCTCCTATGCGTCTTTGGTAAGCTCAGCTAAACATCTTAAGTTTTATCCTATACCATTAAATCCTGATGCTTGTCCTTTTAAATCCTTGGAGGATTTTCATTCATGGACAAACTTCTTTATGCAAATATTACTCTTTGGAAAATTCTCTTCATGCTTGTTGGAAAATAAACAATGTGTTTTGCTCTCCACTGATTTTTGCATGTCAAGCATCAAACATGGGTGGCAGATTTCTGATTTAACAAATAGTTCTTAACAAATAGCATCAGCTTTTGCTGCAGTTATGTGAGTTTCATATTCATCACACATCTCCAAAATACTTCACTGCTGAGTAAAACACTCTGAGGTATAGTACATGAAAAGCACTATATAATCCCCAGCAGAGTGCAGAATGAACAATCTCTTATTTAAAGATTAATGATTCTTTTAGCTGCACAAGTGACTTATGGAACTGTCTATTTTTTAAGTATGGAGCTATGAATGAGATGCTTATATTTAAGAGACAGAAAAGGTTAAGCTTCCAGTTTCCTGCTCAGTAGCTATTTACTTGTATTGTGTAGAGCTTGAAACATGAATTCTAATGAGAACAAACTCACATCTGCTCAAATCTCTATTATCTGAATGTGGCTTATCCACTCAGCTAAGTATCTATAGATGCATAAAATTTAAACTAGTTTCTTCCTGCAATCCTACATGCTTCTTAGTTACCTCTGTCCTATCACCAGCTGCTGTATTTTAAATAATTTTAACGTTAGCATAAGCTAAAAGTTAATTATCACATAAGGAAAATTCATATAAAAGACATCAAATCCAACTGAATTGTTTTTTGAACTCTCTGTGACATCTGCCTCTGTCGTACTAGACTGTTGAGATGTAAACACATCTCTGAGTCCAGTTCTTCTTTTCAAAACTGTGCAACGTTCACCTGTTGGTTCAACATTAAACACTTATATTAAGCAGACTTTAAGAATCACTGGTGTCTCAAACACACTTATCAGTTCACATTTAACTCAAAATAAGTCTTGTATATAATTCACACAAAAAATTTACAAAGAGAAAAACCCCCTGCACACCCCAGAAATTTAGTATTATGATAAAAACAATTCCTGAATGTGCCAGGTAAAAACAACAACCATAAAAAACATGGTGAATAACTTAATCATAAAAATTATTTAGATTCTAATTTAAAACCATTTTTGATCAAAAGTTAGAATTATAAACAGAAACAAACTACCCACAGATGCAGCAAACCAGGATGAATCTCAAATGTGTAACGTTAAGTGAAAGAAACTAGACTTGAAAAGTTACACACTCTATGATTATATTTATGACATTCTGGAAAGGGAAGAACTATAAAGATAAAGAACATATCACTGGTGATCAGGAGTTAGGGCTGGGGCAAAAATGAATTGCAAAGTAGAAACATGAGATGTTTTTTTGGGGGGAGAGCGATGTAACGGTTCTGCATCATGAATGTGATGGTGGTTACAGTACTCTATGCATTTGTCATATTTATATAACTTCACACCAAACAGAGTACATTTTATGTAAATTTAAAAATAAGTTTTAAAGGGTGAGGAATTGAATCATAAAGAGAAACATTATTACCACAGAAAAAATAAATGTCAACTCAAGAGAATCATGTTGTTGAATGGAAACAATTACTATTACGAATATTACAAACAGTAACAATCTTAGTAGTTTCTGAAAAAATTCCAAACTATGTTAAATACAGATGTGGGCACAGTGAGAAGATTACTTCCACATATTGAACTATGTAAAGTAATTGTCTCAACCAGCTGAAAATAAACACTAAATAAATTCAAGTGTTCTTTAAGCGTTTTAAGAAAGAAATATTACTATTTTTGCTTAATGCAATGTCTACCCTCTATCTGTTGATTCCATGTCATCTCTGATCCCTTTCTTACTAATTTCATACTCTTCCCTTCTACCAAAGAGTGACTTGATACATCTTCCACCATGTTTGAAAATTTAGTTCCCAGTTTTATGCCTCATACCAGAATTTCTTAAAGTGTGACCAGAGTCACTGAATAATGGCTCCCCAAAGATATCCATGGAACTCATGAACATGTATTATATTGCAAAAAAATTTTGCAGATGTAGTTAAGGTTACAGATCCTAAAATAGGGAGATTATCCAGGTGGGTGCAATCTAATCACTTGAAAAAAGAGCTTTTTTCAGGTAGGGGCCAGAGAGTTGAGGCAGACGGGGAGGTCAAAGGAGTAAGAAGCATGAGAAGGACTCAGAATTCCATTGCTGGCATTGAAGAGGAAGGAAATGAGCCAGGAAATGAAGGAGACTTCTAGACTCTGAGAATAACCGCCAGCTGATAGCCACCAAGAAAAACAGGTAGTTGGTTCTACAGACACATAGTAAGTTCTGCGAACAACCTAAATGAGCCTGAAGTGGATTTTCCCCAACCTCTCCCCCACCCCATAAGATTCCGGGCAGGAAACAATTTGATCTCGGTCTTGTGATAACCTATGCAGAAAAACCAGGTGAGGAGTGAGATCTCTGATCGACAAATTATTAGACAATAAATTTGTATTATTACAAACTGCTGAATTCATGGTAATTTGTTACAGCAGCAATAGAAAAGTAATATACTTCCTGAATCATAATCTTTAAGGGTGATACCTGAGAATTCACATGGAAATTCTTATGAATACTCCATTTGACAATCCCTTCCCTATGTCTTCCTTCTGCAATTGTACTTCTTATCAATAAATTAGGCCCAAATCATCACACAATTGATCACCCCAGTCTTTGATTGCTTCAAACTGAGTACCCTCTTAACAATTACATAATTAAACTGTAGAGTACTAACTTGTATTACTTATCATATCCTACTATGAAAATATCTTGTGATTAGTTACATTTGTAGTATACACCCACAGATTATAATTCTCTGGATTAAACTCCTTGGAGATAAAAATTGTGTTTTCTTTTTCTTCTGAGAACTATTATAAAATAATTTAAGCTATAGAATTTTATGGGGAAAAAAGCCCCCAAAAAACAAAAAAAAACAAAAACCAAAAAACCCAAACCTGACATGACTAAGAAATTTCAAAGAAACCGAGCAAGTCCCAAGGTCAGAGAATGACCAGGGGAGGATTTTGATGACTCCCAAGAAATAGTGTGGGTGGGATATTGCCTTGGTGATTCTATCAAAGTCCAGGGGCTGGCCCTCACCTCTTTGCAAACTTAAAACTTAATTTTGTCAGTACATTGAGAGTTTCTTTTCTATTTCATCCTATAAAGCTCACAGAGACTGATGCAGAAAACCAGATGTTAATAGATTACTTTACATGGTATTTATGACAACCAGACATCCCCATGGTCTTGACTAGTTGATAAGCTAAACAAGCCAACTTTTTGGTGAGCTTGAACTCAAAACAAGAGGATTTCAGTATATTACTGAAACACAGAATGATGTTAGGCTTTAATAAACTGATGCATCCATCTCCACAACAGAGATGTTTACCTGGGGGGAATGCCTAGTTGTGCAATTTCTAGGTTTGCTAGTTTAATTTCCTTTCCCAATCCCAACTGTTATTAATACATACTTTCAGTATATATGTTAATACTTCCAGTCAAATCTGCCTGATGGTCACTTTATATATTTTATTCATTTTGTCTAGATTTTACCATTTAACTTTCAGTAAATGATTTCATGTACAATTTTATGGGAAAAGTGACCTCACTGTGTAAATACCATGTATTGTGTACTATATTTTTAAAAAAAAATAAAAACAAGGGATTCAAACTGAAAATTATTTGATTTATAATAAATTTTAAAATAGGATCCATCATAGAATCAGTAGTCTTTTTGTTGTAGTTTAGGTTAAGAATATCTAAGTCTTACTATTTTAAACTTGATGATTTGAGTTTTACTCATTCTAATTTTATTTTGACTTATCCAAAATGTGTTCTCTTGACTAGTCATCATGTTTCTGCCACTCTGTTTTGCACCTCTCACTCCCATAGAGATATTACAAATGCGTATCTCACACATACTGGAGACAAATATTTTGGCAATATGGAAAAGGAAAGAATTAATAAATTATCATTTTTGGTATTGTAAAAAATTATTCTATCCCTCAAATCTACCTGGTATTCCTATTATTTTGTTGTTGTTTTGTTTTTTAAAGACAGTAATAGTAACGTTTACAAACACAAGGTAGATACATTATTTGTAATCTTCAGAAAACAAATATAAGCAGGAATTATTTCTATATTATAGAAGATAAAGGGTAAGCTTGGAGGTAATAACTTGCCTAAGGGTGCATGATTATCTGAACAGGGATTTTAACTGTGGTGTTTCTGACATAAAGGCTGTTTCTCTTACCAATTACCCTATGCTGTATCAGGATCCATGTATCAACAAATAGAGGTATAGTAGGTACAACCCATCATTAGAGATTATAGTAATTACCATTCTAGAATCATACCCGTTTACATTTGAAATGGGCTTTAGGGATTTTCTTCCACCCCAAATCTCTGAAAGACATCCTTGCCAGCAGATAGTTATCCTGATAAACCTCAAGATCACAGCAACGTGATTCCATGTGCTGATTCCTTTTTGGGGCAACTCAATATGAAGAAGAATTATTGTAACCAAGAGAAAGTCAGTCTCTTTGAAGACCTGTTAACTTCTGGCTCACCCTTTGGAGTTACACAGGCTAAATTTACTCCCACTTCCTTTGTATAAGCAATTTTTACTAGGGCACACCCCCCATCTCCCCATCTCTTCAACTATAATCAATATGAAGTACTTTTCTTTCCCTGCAAAGTCTTTTTCAAATGTGGAACCCAGAACTGAACATTCAACAGTTGGGATTGTATTACCAGTATATATAGATGGTAGTGGAAAAAGTACTCCAGGCCTGTTACTATAAACCTGACCATACTACTTGACTTAGCATATGTGTCACACTATTTGCTCATTATTAGTTTATGTTCAACCCATCACTCAAAATGCATATCTTTATTTTTATTGCTCTTAAATGCCTATTTTCTTTCTTTCTTTCTTTCTTTCTTTCTTTCTTCCTTCCTTCCTTCCTTCCTTCCTTCCTTCCTTCCTTCCTTTCTTTCCTTCTTTCTTTCTTTCTTTCTTTCTTTCTTTCTTTCTTTCTTTCTTTCTTTCTTTCTTTCTTTCTTTCTTTCTTTCTTTCTCTCTTTCTTCCTTGTCAGTCCACAGTTCAGGCCCTTTGAAATGACCAGAAGTTTTTATGTGATGGTGTGGGGCTATAAAAATGAATATGAATGTGCATGATGAAACTGTGCAGTGAACTTAATAATCAATGGGGAAAACTACAATTGTTCCATGACCTTTAAAATTCTCTGTCAAACATTAAAAACTCTATTACTGACAGATATAAATGTAAAAGAAAATGAAAAGATAGTGAAATTAATATTTATTTAGTACATCATAATTTACAACATTGAAACACTGAGACTTAAGGGGTGCTGTTGGTTCTGATGAAAAACTTACTTTTTTTTATAAAGAGCTAATTTGAAAGTGCTTGCCTTCTTCTCCCTCAATAATTTATAACAGAGCAATTATCTTTTCTATGTCTTGCAGATTGCCACACTTTCTAAAGTTTGGATCAGCTACCCACATTTTACCTTTTGTGCTTTCACTGTCATGAATCTCTGAGAGTTCCTTTAAAATGAAGACTTTTTTTTATTTTTTTCTTTTTGCCAGCATCACTTCCTCTGGGACATTGGCATGCTTTTTGTCACTTTGCCCAATTACATCTGTAGATTTCCCTTCACTACGTTCCTGGGGCTGTGTTTCTAGAGTCTCTTGAACGGCAGCAGAGTCAACATTCCCATGGTCAGCCATTTCTTCTATAACTGTATTTATGTTTGATTCATATTTTACTTCCAGCACTATCAGTTTTCATTTATTTCACCTGTTGGTCAATTACCTCATGTGATTACCCACTTTTGTAAAATGGTGCATGGGTTTATCATTGGGAGGTAAAACAAGTTTTGTTTTCAGACCTTGAACTGAATAACAGAAGCAGAGGAAGCCATCACTGACAAATTTTGCAATAAGTCATATGATTGGTCACTGATCAACATGCCCATCTGTTATTCACTTAGTGATTTGTGGACTAAAGAGCTACTAGCAAAATCTGTACTTTATGTAATTAGTCATAGTTCATACATCACCTTTATAGAAATCTGAGCCATGACTAGTACTATTTAATTAAACCACGGTAATATTGAAACTGTGCAAAGTGAGGACTGTGTTCTGTTGTCCAGGGAAGTGTTATTTCTGTCTGGGCACTGTATTTCCATCTCAAAATGCAGAGCACAGCAGGATCAAGTACGGAGTTCTGTGATGTGTCACAAATCTCCACTCCAGATAAAGTTCAGCACAAACAAATGTCCCATTTTAGTTACAAAGAAAGAGAAAGTAGCCAATTTCTCAAAAAGAAATATCTGATCAATCTAAATTAAAAGGGAAAGGCAGTTATTCCTGCAACTTTTAGTGAAACCATGCATAGTACAACATTACCTCCCTTTGGGACGTCTTGGTGGGTCAGTCAATTAAGTGTCTGACTCTTAATTTAAGCTCAGGTCATGATCTCAGGATTGTGAGATTGAGGCTCACGTCCAGCTCCTCACTGGGCGTGGAACCTGCTTAAGATTCTCTCTCACCCTCTCCTTCTGCCCCTTCCCCCAATAAAAAAACAGTAAGAACAATAAAAAGATTACCTCCTTTTTAAATGCTTCCATATCACATACAAAATAATTTTAGATTTTGAGAATCAGTGATATCAATCTTATTGTTATGGCCTCCAAGAGCTACCTTTTGAAAACTACAAATAGTATTCTTTTTCTCATCTCTATTCTCTCTGCTAAGATAAGCCCTGCTAGGCCACTTATTAAAAATACGACCTTGAGAATGTCCTTCTTTGAGCCTTTATTTACTTCTCTGTAAAGTGGCATAATATGCATGCTCAGTCATATTAAGTCATTAAAACTATCAAATAAAATAGGTATATGAAATCACTTCACAAACTACAAAGTACTATTATAAGGTGAAGGAATAAATTTCCTAAAGCAGAATTTTTCCAGAATGAGGGAATTGGATACATTTAAAGCATTCAGGGACAAACTCTTATTCCTCACCTATAAGGAGATGCAGTTTAATTTTATCCATGTTTATTCTGCTTTTTCTTGTGTAAATATCAGTCCCTTTAAAATGGAGAAAATGGAAGCAAAATAGAAGGTAAGGACTCTGCTTTCTTTGTTCACCTGCTAATATTATACAATCTGTGTGAAACAGTGAACCTATAATGTTCTAAGCATAGCCTAAAATTTTATTTCTTGCTAAGTTTATTTTGAAATCTTCAGCTTCTTCTGCACTTTAATCTTCTCTCCACTAACAAGCATGTCACAGGTCTTACTTGAGCATTTTTCTCCTCCTATTACACATACACACCTTTCAACCTTCTCATCAGAGAAATCCCTTTACTTCAGAATTGCCTTGTCTCTTGAATTGTATTTCTTTTCAGAGGCTCGGACCAGGGAAAAATGTACTTGTTTTTTTGAATTCTTTTTGCAATTGATTTTCTAATTTCTAAAGTTCATATATCATGTTACTGCTTGCTTTTACATACAGTTTGTTCACAAGTAGTTGTGTTTATTTTATTAGCAAGCACCTAGAGCCATCTGCACTGGGCTTGCTTCTGGGTTCTCCGCTTCAGCAGTTGGGGTCTGAAGTCAAATATGCCCTGGCTTCTCCAGATTCAATAACACTGAAGACTATATAATATCCTGCATTTCACCCTGCATTTAAATGAAGCACCATAGGATAAAGTTTCCTTCCTTAATGTTCTAGATTAGAACATGTTCCTTCTCCTTAGTGTATGAAGGATGTCACACCTCCTTCATGAATGTTGGACCAGATTCCAAAATGCCAGCTGAATGTGATAGGCTCATAAAAAGTCAACATGGCGGAAAGTGTCTCATATTAATTATCTCTGAATTAAAGTCACAGTGCTATCCCTGGTTCTCATGGAGGAGAACAGGCTAAAACTGGAAGGAGAAAAGTTTGAAATGTAACAATGTTCAAAATATGCCCCCTTTTGAGACAGAAAGGACAGGTCCGTGACACGGTGTGTACCATGCCCAACAGCGTATGGCAGTATGAATTCAGTGTCCTAACATGCAGCACAACGCCTCGGTTGGTCTCATTCCTCCACTGGTTTCATTCCTGCACTGTTACTACAGGACCCGCCAAGCCCCCCACAACCAAAGAAAGAGTTTTGATATCCATTAGACACACAATTTTAAAAAATTACTATCCATTAAAAGTAACCAGAAAAAATACTCTCACTTTAAAAGTGAGAAGACTAGAACAAGACAAGACTAAGTAATTTTTCTCAAGACCATACTGCCTATTAGTGGCAAAGCCAAGTCTGGAACCCAGATCTACTACTTCTCATTCCAGTCATCTCTTCTCATTAGTCTAAATATTGCTTCCAGGTTTATTGACAGTAGCTACATTGTCTATATTGTTGCTTTGTTGATATGTGGGTCCTTTCTTCCCTGAAGACATCTTAATTGCTTCCTGCTTTTATTAACTTCGTATATCTGACCTTCATCAAAGCACTTAAATATGTAAATGTTTGCCTTGCTCCCCAGAAAGACAGGAAGTGGTCAGCTACTCACATCTGTCTGAACAATAGGCTCAAGAGGACTGGGGAAGGAAGGAAGGACAAGCTTGCATTTATTCCTGAAATGTTCACAACTTTGCAATTGAATTCGTGAACCAATAAACACATCCACCTTAAGATGGAAGTTTAGAAAGATGTTTCAAGGGTAGCTGTAGATGATTTGGTGTCAGAGAGAGAAAGAAAGCATTCACAGATAGAATTCAAATTAGTGACAGACAAGATAAATCCTAGAGTCATGTTCACATAAGCAAGGGGAAATTTTAAAACAAGGGCTTAACATTTAGTATTATTTTTACATATGACTTAACAATTGTCTGAAATAGAAGGTACTCTGTTCTTTAGCCATGAGCCTACTAATTCTTCTATTGCCTTAAATTAATTTTGTTAGAAGATGTGTTTAGATTTATATTTTAAGATGATAGTATCTTGTCAATAATTTCATTTCACTCAGAAAAATCTGCACCTACCTGGTGGCAAATTTCCTGCGAGAACTGAGTTGGTAAGCGTAGCCAGAATGAATAAACACTCTGGGGACTGTTAAGCAATTTTCTTAAAATTAAAGTATGATGAAATGACCATTTCATGTATGGTCAGTACTGAGCTCTTTAGCTGGTGATATCAAAATAGATTTCCCATAGAAATATGAAAATCAAAATTTAACTAAACTTTTAGAATTATTTTTTAAAATATGGAATAAATTTTATGGAGGTCCCAAAAAGTGTAGCCATTTTTTAAAAAATAATTCAACATTTCTTTGTATTATTTAAAAACTTTAAAAATTTTCTTTAAGAAACAACATTACTGGAAAACAGACTAGCATCTATGTGTATGTAGCTCTTAACATAAAACACCATTTTCCAGTGGGTCTACTAGACCCCCCATCCCAAATTATTCTACAATCCACAGGCAAGGAACATCTTCTGCAGAACAACTCAGGGGTCAGGCAGAGAAGGGGCTGAAGATGAAAGGGTGCCAAATCAAAATCCACCTGCTGCAGATAGGGTAGAGGAAGAGAACAGCTGGGGGAATTAAAGGTCAAAGGAACACTTTTCCATCTCAATTTCCAGTGTTTTGGTAAATCATTTGATTCCCTGCTCCTCTTTGGAAATACAAATCTAGCACCTTCTTTCTCTCTTATAGGATTCCCTTAGTTAAAACTGACGAAGGCTCTCCATAAAACACAAGGTAAAATCCCGTTCCCTTAGCACAGTATACACAGTTCTTCACATTTTCTCATCGTCCTGCACATATCACCTATACTCACAGGGTGGAGCCCACACATAAGTGATTCTCCTTGCAGAGAATGCATGATCCCCCCTTTTCTATTTGATAGGCTATTACTTTAAGTGTCAGCAAACTTTTCAATTAAGGATCCTTGCCTGGAAGCCCATTGCTCCTTTCTCAGGGGATGCTATGGTACCTTGTTCACAGCTCTGCTAAGACTTACCACCTTGCTGTAATCGTCTGCTGCCCCACTAAACTGCTCACCTTCAGCTCTGTATCCCAGGTACCAGGGCACTGACTGTCTCAGAGTAAGGAACTAACTCAATGTACATTTGTTGAATGAAAGAGCAAGTGTGTATGTGACTTTAAAATAAAAAGGAAAGCTGTTCCAATCGAATAATTTAAACATATATAATGCCTTAATTGTTCCCATCCTAGTGTTTAATGGAAATTAAAAATTTCCCCTCAACTAATAGAAAGTGCTTAAATTCTGCACAGTAGATGACCATTAAGGAAATCAAGAACCTCAACTATTTTTGCTGCATATTTTAATCTGATGTTAAAGAGGATTACAGTTAGGCCAAAACCTTTAACTATAATGGTTAATTCTCAGCAGCACTTAAATATAATTCACTTTTAAATAAATTATATTTAAGTGCTAATTTGGAAAAAAATACGCTATTGGCACATGATCAAAATCTATACTATAATTTTTAGTTAGGGACTACTGTAAAGGTAATCCTAAATATTTATGATCCTAATCAGTTTTTCAATTGCTTATTTCACCTTTTATATCTATTTCACCCATGGTACAAAGTTTTCTGGAAGCTGTATATTTTTAGATGTCCTTATTCATTGTTATTACTAGAAACACCATGTTTCCCAGAAAATAAAGTTCAATTTTTATTTGCACATAAAAATTATTATTGCTGCAGAATACTTTTTCCTCAATATTAATTCTTCTTTCAAATGGTTACAACTAACTTAATGGGCAGTTTGAAAAGAATGAGCAGACAATTGATTCAGTTATTATTAATATATAGCTATAGAAGCTTCTCTAACTTCCCCTCCAGGGAAGGCACATTTAACAATACTATATGGTATAGAGAAGGTAATTAGCAGGGTGTATACATATGGCTGGAAAAACACAGAATTGTATATGATAAATTTCTAAACATGAGCCATAATTGCTGTTTTTTAGAGTTGTAATGTCTCGTAGCCATATTCAATTCTGACTACTTCATGCAGCTGGTATATGTTGGCTATGGTAACCTCATAGAAACCTGTTGTCTCTAAAGTTTGAAAATACTGGTGCCAAATTAAGAAGAACAGGAACTTGGTTTTATTAAATGTAATTCAAGTCTATATCATCAAATAAAATAGCACATAGATATGACCAGCAAATTCATATTTATCTGTGTAACCTTGACTGAGAAAAAGATTCCCCAATGTTGCCACATCCTCAGGCTTCCTAGGAAAGACCCAGTTCATGCCTTTTGTTCTGGTGTAATTATGATTTAAAAAAATTTTTTTTTATGATTTTATTTATTTATTTGAGAGAAAGAGTGTATATAAGCTGGGGGAGGAACAGAGGGGAAGAAGCAGAGGGTAAGGGAGGGGAAAGAGTCTCAAGCAGATTCCCTACTGAGGGCAGAGCCTGACAGGTGGTGAGCAGGGGTGGCTTGATCTCACAACCCTGAGATCATGACCTGAGCTGAAACCAAGAGTCCAATGCTTCACTGACTGAGCCACCCAGGCGCCCCTGGTGTAATTATTAATAGGATTCCTTTGCACTCAAAAACATGTCACTGTTTGTTCATATGTAGATATGATCACCCAGTCATCCTCCTTGTATATGCAGCACTCAACTCCAGAAAGGATGTGGTATAAGAGGAAGGAGACACCAGCTCAGCCATTTCCATTGGATATATATATTTTTGATTAATGTCACAACCAGATTCCTTCATACTCTCAGGAAGCTAGTTTGCAATCAGTATACAGCATCTGTACACCTAATACAAATGAAGTAGAAAAATTGTTTGTATCTTAGCTTAAAGTTCCTATAACATGGCTACCACACCTCTTAGCTTAATCAGCATATTTGGGGGGAATAAATTATTTATAGATCTCTGAAAGAGTCTTTCAAGGCAGAAAAATCTGGTGATAACTTTCAGGTGTTTGCCTCACATTCTAAATTATACCTTTTTTAAAAGATTTATTTATTTGGCAGAGAGAGAGAAGGAATGAATGGGGGGAGGGCAGAGGGAGAGAATCTTCAAGCAGACTCCCCACTGAGCCCAGAGCCCCACACAGGGCTTGATACCATCACCCATGAGATGATGACCTGAGTCAAAACCAAGAATTGGACACTCAACTGACTGATCTACCCAGGCGCCCCCTAAATTATACCTTTTAAAATGAGTTTTTACGAATTTACTTTTGGTAGTTCTGTTTCAGAAATTCAAGGCATTTCTTGGCACTTTTCTAGGAAATACATTTCATTTCATACCCCTCACCCATACCTCCTATTACCTTCTCCCTGGCCCCACTAACCCAATCCTAGCACATCTACCAAGTAGCTTCTGAATTGGCCATAGGATATTATTGCTCCCTAATAGATACCAATTTCTCAACTGGGATTCAATACTGGTAAACATCAAAGGAAAATGATTTGTTCTTCTTCCAAGATTGTTTTATATTTTAGATTGTTTCACAATTTAGAACTGGTAGATTCAATTGAGCAGAAGTCTTTAGACAGAGGTGGAAATGATGTGTTTTCACAGAAACGAGTATAATTTTAAGTGGTCACAGATTTCCAGTTCTACAATGTTTACACTTGTTTTATTTTTCATATCAAAACACATAAGTATATAGATTCACTGTGTATAAATTTAACTAGAATAAATTGACTTGGGGAGAAACTCAGCAAAATGTGTTTTCTGTTTCACATAATAATTTGCATAGTTAACCAGTAGTTACTGACCTCTTCCTTTTAATAAACAAGTTGTAGTGTGTAAACTGTAAATTCATTATTTGTAAGGAATGTGAGTTTATAATTATTTTTCAGGACATGTTTCAAAGCAACAGCATTTCAAAGCAACAGCATGATCCAAGTGTTTTTTTTTCACATTTTACATGTAGAGCAGAAATAATGAATATAAGCTTGTATGCTCTTGAGAAAAGGGAAAGAGTACCATTTGAGTACAGGATCTGTTTGCTGAGAGTGTTAAGTTTGTCGAGACAAATAAATCCAGGTGAAAAAACTGAATAAACACATCTTTATCAAATGCATGAACACTGAAACCTTCCATCTCTTTTTCTCTTTTCTTATTAAGTAGCATTTTCATTAAATGAAATATTAGTTGTAAGCTTAAGTATTACCCCATATAAAAGAGAAGATGTTCTAGGAAGAAAGGAGGGGAAAGAACTCCAATGTCATCACGTATCCCTCTCTTTCCCTCCTAAATGCTGACCATTCCTCACTTGGGATTAAAGTAACGTAGAAGGGAAAGACAAGAAAGAAGAGAACTTGGTTCAACTATCTATGGTATATTAGTTATAATAATTTATGGTATGGGGAAACAAAAAGTCTTTGATTCTTTTAAAAAGCTAGGGTTTCAAAAAATAAAATCTGCAGCTGCTATACATAGAAACCAAAAGAAACTCTCTGATTAAGAGCATTAGCGGTAAGGAAAGTGTTGCCCTGAGTCATCTTTTCTGATTTATATGTTTAAATTCAAATGACTTCAAATTAGACATTAACTGATAGCAGGTTTGTTTGTTACTAAATATAGCGACTCAACTAATTTTGAGTGGATCTTACTGCTATCTGTGCTAACAGGTGCATAGAAGAGAAAATGAAATGGATGAAATACCACTTTAGGAACATCTGCATAAGATATTTAACTTGTAGTCCTCACAAAGTAGTCTGATTGCCTTTTATCTTCATTTCCAATTTTTATTATGATCTTTTGGTATAAAAATCACATATGCAACACACCTATTTAAAGCTATGTTACATACGGGATATTTATAATCGGCAACTTCCAATGATGGTATTCCTTACAAAGATTACCCATGTTGAACAGGGTTTATTGGCAATTTTCAAACATATTTTCAGTAGAACGAGGTTGCTCTGGTCCTTTCTGATGCTTTGCCTTTTTTCTATTATTAATATTGATTCACACAATGGAAACATTCTTAAGTCAACTAAAAAAAAATACCTTGGTATATACACAAAAATTAGTCCTAATAGTACAAATATGCTGTCAGATTGGGGAATAGTTTATATAAACCACTATAATTCTGGATAGATAACTCACAAGCTCAGTCCGAATCTATATAAAGAAACATCGTGAATTTACCAGATGTTTGAACAGTCTAACAAGGTCAAGATGAGAAGGAAGACCACTGTAAGTAGACCCTTGATGTTTTTGTTACTTTAATGACTCATTTGGTGGTTGTCACCGATTTCATGTGTATGCTAGTGTTCTAGGTACGGTATCACAATGTTTAGATTATTGTGAGGAACTCTGCTGATGTCCCACTTTTCTCACCAAAGTAGAGAAAATGTAACTGCTTCTTGCCCATTTAAATATACTCCCCTGGATTTTACACCACAATCTAAAGGAGGCTACCAGCATTCTCCAAATGAACTGCCTCTGAACACATGAGTTTGAGGCTGCCAGCAGCATGTCAGGACACTGAAATATGTTAGTTGTAGTCAACACTTAGTGTTTCTGCCAAGAACATCAGAAACACATTAATCAGGATAAACACTCAGATGTTTCCCTACATTTCTTCTATAGCATTAGCTTTTAATGTCAATTAGTAAAGCAAGAAATACAAGCTGGAGGAGTGTAAAAGAACTGAGAGAATAGTTTATTAAATACTAGCTAACAATCAAATTGACCTCCATAATGTGACCTATACAGGTTATCAGCAAAACTAGAATGAAATATAGATTCCTAACATGGATAAAAGCTAAATTAATTACGACTTCAAGAACAACCTGTTCAGTGAACTTATGAGAGCTCATGCTGCTAGTAAGGCTCTCTAGCCTTTACTTGGTTCTGCATTTCTTTCTGTGCCCTACTTAGTAGGAGATGAATTCAGCATACATTTTCTTTCTTTTTCTTTTTTTAATTCATTCTTTGGACACACCTCCATCACCTTCTCAGGTCCTAAACAGCATTGAAAAGCCAATAATCACCATGTTTATATGTGTGCCCTATGAACCATCCCATGGCAAATTCCACTGGGATGATTCTAGCTATTATCCAGAAAAAAAAAAAAAATTCACATCAACTTATCTTGCCCTAAACACTGCCTCCTTTACCCAATATTATATCTGCTGGCACAATTTTTTAGGCTAAAAATCTTGGAATAATCTTTGATAGGTCTCTCTTTCAATACTCATATAAATATTCCTTGTATACAAAATAATCATGTGTCTTTTGTTCTCCATTCCAGGCCCTGCCACCTCCAAGCCCTCACTAAGGACCCCTTGTTTCTGCCTTCTCCTTATACAGATTAGTCCCTCTGAAAGAAAACAACATTATGAAAACAACAGTTATGAGTAGCTTTTTCCAGAAACTTCAATTGTTTTCCAATGTTATTCTAAATCCACATTCTGATAATACAGTGTCATATTACTTTTCCTCCTCTATTTCAACAGTTGGTATTTAGTAGCTATAGCACTTCGTACTCCTGGAGTAATTTAAGAAAGAAGAGATGACTGTGTACAACTGAATTGTGAATATAAATGTACATTTTTTATTTATCATTACTGCACTTCACCTTGTTAGAGTTGGTCTCATTGCTTCCTCTTGTCAGGGTTATTTTGAGTCTATACTATGATACTTAATCTATACTAAGCTCTTATTTATTATTTATTATTGCTATTATTTATTAGCCTATTTTAGTTCCTATAACTTGTTAAAAATTTATTAAGTAGTCATTATTTTCTTTGTCTTGTTTAGACTATTTTATTTGTACCCAGTCACCTGATTCTTTTTTTTTTCTTTTTTGACTCTTTCCACCTGGTGACCCCCTTCCCCATCCACCGTTCTGCTGTCATTTCTTCTCCCTAATTTTCGAAAATCAGAAAGGTGTTTACTCTTGTAGATTATTCTGTTAGCATTATGTTAGCATGAGAGTATTTCTCTACAATGAGATGTTTGCATTTTAATATTTTCATTTCTAAAAACTGGAATGAAAATATTTATTTCTTAATAAAGGAATTCTAGGCATCAGAGAACAAGTGAGGAAATACTCTTTTGACCAAAACATAGAAAGGCCAGAAAACCTATGGCGCCTTTTGATATGTCTATTCCTAACATTTGTTTAGTGTTTTGAGGGAAATTAGTTTGAAGGAGGTAAACGAATTAATCATTAAAATGCCTACTAATTATTAAACTGGTATGTTCCTCACAGGTGCTCCATATACTTTCTAAAACTTTATTTTCTCATATACTCAAAGATAGAAATTATTCTCATTTTACATATGAGAAAACTAAGGATTAGGGAAGTTAATTATTTTATCCAAGATCACAGAGCCAAATAGGTTGAGCAAGATCTGAACTTGGGTCTTACTCTTCAGTTAATGCTTCAGTTAATGCCACGGTTTTATATAGCGCTTTGATCCGTACAGACCACAGAACTCATTTGCCCTGGGCAAAAGAATGTGGAAACTTGCCAGAGCTGGGGACACGGAGAAAAGGGGAGTTGCTAATCAATGGGTATATAGTTTCAAATTGCAAGATGAAAAAGTTCTAGGGATCTTCTGTATAATATTATGCTTATAATGAACAATGCTGTATTGTACACTCAATCTGTTAAAAGGATAGATATCACATTGTGTTCCTACTACATTAAAATAAAATTTTAAAAAAATCAAGTGGAAACTAACAATGACTGAGTGGCTAATGGCCAAGGCATTTTACATATAAAAACAGCTATTGGTGCCTATTGTCATAAGTTAGGAACTAAAGCAACAGTATGGCAAAATCACAGAGCTCTCCACCCTTGTAGGTAGATACCATTTTGTGTCCCTCTAGAATGCTTCCCCAGCCTCATTCATTTTATCCCTTTGGAGAGCTCTTGCCCACTTAAAATGGTCCTGGTGGGACTGTGAATCAAAGTGTGTGCCCCAAACCTACCCTAGGCTCCGAATGAACACGTCGATAACATAGGTGGGTAATCAGAGTCTTTCCCATCTCATCTGTGTTGGAACTAGGAAAGTTTCTCTTACTCTTTTTGCTAATAGGAGGCTGTGGCTCTGAGTGTCGAGGCTTTCGGCTCTGTACAGCATGGGAGAAGAGGGCCAACAAGGTAAGAGAAGCCAAGACAAGTAGAGCCAAAAGAGAAATAGAAAGAGAGTGACAGAATCTCATGAAAAAGTGTTAGCCCCAGATCTAGGCATGCCTGAGGGCAGAGAGTTACAAATTCCTTCTTAAATTTTTAATAGCTTAGTTTGAGTTGGGTTTTTCTCAAAGAGAAAAAGAGTTCTAACTAAATCACCACCTCCTTCTGAAAACTCTTCCAGTGTTCTCAATTCTCTTTTCTGGGTAATACCAGTTGTACTCATTTTCGTAATTTCCCTAAACTTATCTAACCAACCTATCTCGTTCTTTCACCCAGAAGTTCCAGGATTCCCAAACTATGATATAACACATGTTGTGTTATTTAGGTTTTTTTTGATAGCTTCGGGTATCATAACCTTCCTTACCTGACATCTTGAAAAGCACCTTGAAGTATCCTACGCTATTTGTACAATGACATTACAAATTATATTTCTGGCCAAAATGTACTTCTTCAACTCATTTGAATGTTAAACTTTCAAAAACACACATGTCAGTTTGAAAACATACACAAATTCTAAAAGGCACTGTTGCTGTCACTGTGACCTTGCTTATCGTTTATATTTTTTTTTTATCTTTTACCATCTTTTACCATCATCCTTATCTAACATAAATGGAATAACATTATGCTTCAGTGAAATTCCCCTGGAAGAACAAACTGAAATAGTTCTTTGTTTCTGATATTATATTATTCTGCCCTGTCTTTGTAAGTGCAAAGACACATTCATTAAACTTTGGCTGTTAAGAAAAAAATCATACGCAATAAAGGCGAATTTACTCAATTTTACGTCTAACTACATTTAAAGGTAATACCCATGTATCAGTGTATTCACTCATAATGTCAAATAGAGTATTCCAAGTCTGGTTAACAAACCATGCTTTTAGCGCTCTGGTTAGAAATTTAATACAACTTTCAGGACTATTAAATCTCTCTACCTTTATTCTTAATCTCTATGTATACAGCACAGTGGCCTATCATGAATTGCAACAATATTTGTTACTACTGACCCTTAGAATGAGCTAGTTTAAGGTTGCTTAGTGGTGACAGAAGGCAGTGAGAGTCCATTTTGACAGCCATTTCCACAAGGAGGCTTTAAATACCATGCTTGCAAAAAATAAGTCCCACTGCTTTAGCAGAGTAGGTCATAGAACTTTAAAGAAGCAAAATGACAGACTAGTAAAAGACCAAAGATACAGCATTGAATGAAAAATTCAGCAAGCGGCGGCAATGTGAACTTAGTCATAATAATAAAGGAAGCTTCAGAGCACAAAGATAAAGGTGTGAAATGAAAATCTTGCTGGGTGTCAGCAATGAAATGCTGTACATATCTTGTAAAGCCGCACTGGGCTAGTTTCATTGCCAAATTAGCTGACAAATGTCTGCCATAATCATGCAATTTACACATTCATACTCATTTTAGAATTAGTCTCACTTGTGGAGTGAGACTTGTGGAGTTTTTTAGTTAAGGAGATGTTTGCAATTGGCTTTTGAGGGTTATTAATTATTTTTGCCTTTTCCTGGTAACTATTCCTAATAAGGATACATTATAAGAAGCTTGAAAAACAAGGATTTTTCAGCCTCGTCTTTCGCAAGTACAGTGACACTACAACCGACTGTTGCTTATGCATTGCACAAGGATTGCCCATCACATTTTTGTATATTATTTCAATAATTTTCTGATGTTGAGAATCAAGTGTCTTTAGGTAGGAAAGGAAACCTTTTTTTCTAATTTACACAGGGGCACTCTAGAGGTTAGTAGTGGCCCAGTGCAGGTAGGTTTATAATACCAATAGGAACTAAAAGGCAGTTCAGTGGAATGCAGGCTATAGATTCAGACTCCCTGGTCTTATTGTTATCTGCTCTGACATTTTCATCAAACTACTTTACAACCGTTTCCTCGTTTGTAAAATGAGATCAATAACAGTATCTATTTTACTGGGTTATGGTGATGATTAAATGAATTAATGAATGCAAAGTTTCCAAAAGTTGCTAACTATCATCATCATTAACTAATTTTTACCTAAAAGTTTTACTCACAATGTGCCAGAGACTGTGCCAAGTACCTTTTATGATATTTTCAAATAACACTAAAAGGTAAAGGAAAGAGGTCACAGATACTAACTAACTTACCCAAGCTAAAAAGTGGACTTCCACACCCTTTGGATTCCATACTGCTAATCCTGAAATCATTCACTCATTCATCCATTCATTCTAGATATATTCATAAAAGGAAAAGTGATAAGGATCATGGAGCAGATACTAGGCTAATTACAATGCAAGATAATAATAAGTGATTCAAGATCTAAGAAAGGTGCTGGGGAGAAAGAACTTAGCTAGTATAGCAGGGCAAATAAAAGGTCACAGAGGAGATCATTTGGGAAGAAGAAAGATTAGAGTATTTCCAACAAGTATGTGGTCCAACATCTTATGGTTCCCAGGTCAATGCTATTCATAATTCCTCTTCCTCCCAACTCCTCTCTCCTGGCCTGAGTGACTCATCTGGTTTGTGGGTGTTATGAAGCTAAAGGATAATCACTCTAGTGAATTAACACAGGTTTCATCTACACTCTGTAAACAATATAGTACTCCTTCCAGGACTAGGTAGGAAGATGTGAACGAACATACAAACATTCTCCACCTTTGACAGATGAACTCAGAAAATATAAATACTATGTACCTGAAGTATGCTTCATTCTTTAGTAAGTACTTTGACATTTATTATTTCATGGATATTCCATAATAATTTTCCATAAGAAGTTTAAATTTTATTATCTGCATTTGACAGATGAGGAAATTGAGACCCAGTCAAGCTGAGAAATGTCAGAGTCTAGATTTGAACCTGGATTTTCCAACTATAAATCTTTTTTTTTTTAAAGATTTTATTTATTTGAGAAAGAGTGAGAGTGAGAGTGTGAGCACACACAGAGGGAGAGGGAGAGAGAGAAGCAGACTCCCCTGCTGAGCAGGGAGCCCAGTGTGGGGCTCAATCACAGGACCCTGGGATCATGACCCGAGCTGAAGGCAGATGCTTAACTGACTGAGCCACCCAGGTGTCCCTCCAACTCTAAATCTTGTTTTGTTTCAATTACATATTCTTGCTTCTCCTCCTTGTAATTTATGAAACCTGAATTGATGGAAAAAAAAAAAAACGCCTCAGTGACAACGGTATTGTAACATGTCCCTGTTTTATAATTATTGAATTAAAAAATAGTTTATATTTTTAGAAAGCTTTAGATTTACAACAAAATTGAGAGGAAGGTACAAATATTTCCTATAATCCTCCTATCCCACACATGCACAGCTTCCCGCATTACAACAGCACTCACCAGAATGGTATATTTTTACCCATAATGAACTTATATTGACACATCACAATCACTCAAAGTCCATAGTTTACATTAGGGTTCAGTCTTGGTGTTGTACATTCTATGAGATCAGACCAATGTAATGACCTATATCCACAATTATAATATTATACAGACTATTTTCACTGCCTTAAACATCCTCTCTGCTCTGGCTCTTCATCTCTCTCCCCGTCATCCTTGGCAACCACCAAACTTTTTATTGTCTCCATAGTTTTGCCTTTAACAGATAGTCACATAGTATAAAGACTTTGCAGATTCACTTCTTTCATTAAGTAATATGTATTTAGTTTCCTCCATGTCTTTTCATGCTTAGGGAGTTCCTTTCTTTTTAGCACTGAATAATATTCCATGGTCTGTATGTACCACAGTTCATTTATTCATTCACCTACTGAAGAACATCTTGGTTGCTTTCAAATTTGGCAATTATGAATAAAGCTACTATAAACATCTGTGTGCAAGTTTTTGTGTGGACATAAATCTTCAACTCTTTTAGGTAAATACCAAGGATCATGATCACTGGATAGTAACAGTGTGTTTGTAAGAAATCACCAAACAAATGGCTGTATTGGTTGTATTCTGACAGCAATCTATCAGAGTTCCTATGTCTCCACGCCCTCCTCGCCAGCGTTTGGCATTGTCAATGTTCCAGATTACAGTAATACTAATAGGCTTATAGTGGTATCTCATTGTTGTTTCTAACTTAAAATTTAATCTGGATATTTAATTTTAATGAAAATCTAGTTAAAATTCTGTTCATTTCTATTAAAATATCTATGTTAATGTTTTTCAAACTTGAGTATTGGTCACACTCCTTCATATAGGAAAATGCCCCCGAGTCTCTACTGCTCACCTAAGTTATATTTATTCAAATGCTACTTAAATACTTGCAAGTGTAAAACAAGATATTAATCTCCTTTCCTTCTAGCTTTTGTACAACTTTTATGATTATAAACCACAAAAAGATGCAAATTAAATACAAAAAAATTAAAAACCCAATAAAATTCAAGTTAGGAATACTAATTAATTAATTTTTAAGAATATTAATTACATGTGATAAATGGTAATATCCTGCTGAATTTGGGTCACTTATATTGACTTTTACAATAGACAGATGTATTTATATGTTCTATGTAAATCATTGTCATTATCAGTATCAATATTTTTTTTACATTTAACCCATTTTAACTAATAGTCTCTGAAATCCATTGAATCCCTAAATATAATATCAAATATAAAAATGAAAAGCATGTAACAATTTTTTTTTAATCACAGAATTACTACTATTAGTGTTAGACCTCTTTCAGAATGGTACATACTCAGATGGGATTCAGGCAGCATACCTGCCCAAAAGTGAGTATCTAACTATAGAGGCAGGTTCCTTCCTATGCCCCACGTCTGTACCACTGGGAAACCTATGACAACTAAATTGCCCACCACCAGTTTCTTAACTTGGAAACTTTTGTTCTTGTAGAGACTCATAATTTTATCTGCTCTTCTATTGTATCGATTGTATAATTCACATACTATGTCTTCATTGCTTTTCTTATTAGCCCAAGACAAAAGAGTACATAGTACATCTGTATGATAGGACATTCATAATGTTAAAATCTCATTTGATTAAATGAAAAAATTAAATCTTAGTATATTAAGATGTCTTTCAATTGCCAATTCTCACTGCAAAAAAAAAAAGTAGAAAAAGAACTGTTTCTATAACTGATAAAAGTAGTTGATCTGAGGAAAATAAATTACGATCTCTGTTATTTTTACTTTGGGAAACCCCAACCTAACTGGGAAGCCAGTATACTAAGCAAACACATTAAAAGTGAAGCACTGTTTTTTTTTTTTGTTTTTTGTACGGGTCCTACAGAACCTCCTTGAATCAAAATAGAGAAGGCAAATGGAAATTATAGTGCAATGCTCAGTTACTAGTTGATATAAGAAGCAAAATGAAAACAAAACAAACTTTTGCAGGCCTCTGAGATTTTTGTCCACATATTTCTCGTTAAACCCTCTTTAGTAATAATGAGTCCATTTTTCACTTTTCAGTAGAACACTTTTTGCTCCTTAATTTGCTATACTCTTCAATTTCATCTAAAAACTTAAAGACAGTATGGGTCTTGCTTGCTGGTGCCTTCCATTTTAACTTAGATGTCTTTTACAAAGTTGGTAAAATTTGTCTCAACTGAAAACCTCACAGTGCATCAATTGGGAATTGTTTATGGAACTTTCAAACAATTTTTCACCCACCTTCTCTACACTGCACAGCTTACATAGGAAAAAACAAACTTTCTCTTCCTTCCAATTATTGTAAAATCCAATATGGCAACAAAATTGAGAATAACCAATGAGTTCTATGCTTCTATTGTTTTTCAAAGTGTTGTGCAATCATCAATATTAAGATTTAAGTCAAGCAAACAAGTAGAAAGTATTAGGATATCTGAAGCTGAGTATAATTAGATGCCAAGTATGAAGAAATGTTTGTAAACATCTCAATAGAAGGATTTGACATTGGCTGAGAATGGATACAATGCCCTATTTATGTAATAAATACAGAATTGAATTAGCCAGTACTCATTAACAGGAATCTATAACATGCAACATAAATATTTTGGAAATGGATAATGCAGGGGGGATGGGCAATAAGGATGGTTCTCAGAAGGTGACATAATTTTCTTAACATACAATTTTGAGAAGTATCACAACGGCATCAGGCAATTACGACTATGGATGTGATTTATATGTAAAGTGGTTGAAGGGAACAGGCTAAGAAGGATTGTCAGCATCGCTTTAGGGGGAGTTGAATGAGACAATAAAAACTGTAGAAAGAAAACAATATCAGGGAAATGGGTCTAGTTTTTGAAAAGATAACTCTATCATTTTGAAATAAATATCAATTATCTGATTATTTGTAACATTGCAGGAGGTGTGCTGCAAATGGAAATACACAGATTTTTTTTCTTTGTTTCTTTCAGTGTTCATTCCAAAGGAAGATATTCCTATAGACATGTAGCCACTGGATATATAGAAGCAACACCAACTCATGCATAATATCCCAATAAAATATTTATAACACACACAAGTTAAAGAGTTGTGTGTTTATGGGATGGAAGAAGAACTTTTAGACCACATGATAAATTAGGCCCCAGAGCCGTCCTCTGCTTCCTGTCTATTGCTACTTTTCTACCTTCATCCTTGCCTTCCCTTCTCCATCTGAAGACTGCTCTTTACTAAGGCTCTGCATGTGGTTTGATTCTTAACATTTAAATTTGCCAGAGAGATAAAAAGAAAGCAACATATTTCCAAATGTCTCATATTTATCTTCTTTCCTATTCTCTTCTACTCTTACGTACAAGATAAAAACTGCAGTCAGGTAACAACACATCTGGGGTCAAGAAACCTGGGTTTTAATCCAGACCTCTCCCAAGACCTGTTAGAAAAGCTACCTTATTTTTTTTTTAAGTTTTATTTATTTATTTTAGTGGGGAGGGGACATAGGAGAGGGAGGAGAGAGAAAGGGAGGGGATGGGGGGGGAAAGAATCTCAAGCAGACTCTTCACTGAATGCAGAGCCCCATGACCCTGAGACCATGACCTGAGCTGAAACCAAGAGTTGGATGCTCAACCAACTGAGCCACCCAGGTGCCCCAGAAAAGCTACCTTAAATCCATGAGTCTCACCTGCCAGAATTTTGCCACAGTGAGTGGCAGTTACTAGGGAAATCACATATTTTACTATAATTTTCTGTTCTACAGATTAGAAAATTGTGAGTCAGTGAGGTTAAACTTGGAGACTGAATAGGCACTAACATGCAAGGGAGCTAGGACTCAAGCCTGTTTCAGGGACTCCACTCTGATATATGATTTCCCTAGTAACTGCCACTTACTGTACTTGTGCTATGTTCCAGGTACTGTGAAATAGGTGGGAGGATCGTGTTTGGTCTCAGGAGTGTTATCTACTATAGCTAAGGAAGGCTATCAGGAAACAAGGAGGAAATCTGGTGTGCGATGAAGATGCATGTTTAGTTCTTTATTATAATTCTAGATCAATAAGCAACAGTCACATTACTACCTGGATGTAATGGCTATTTCCATAGTAATAACAGTTTAAGCAAATGAACCAAAAAAACTTAATGTGTAACCTAATGTTTAATCTCAATTATTACATGGAGGCTGCAGTCTTAGTGAGCATAGTTCTTATTTACAATACTTTCAGGAAGTTAATGGAAATGAAGTGAAGATGACAGTAAGCCTTGAATTTCAGTAAAGTGTGTGAACCTTAAGCAGGGCATGGCTTGCTTAACAGCCCCTCAAATTCGCTATAGCTTGGAAGCAAGCAGCTTTCTAAAGGCAAACACAACTGATCAGTTTTAACTCTCCTGGAATACATTTGTCATAACCCATAGACTGAGAGACTATTTTTAGAAGATTCTGTCCAGGTCTTTGATAAATCATTTGATTCGTCCAAGGCACTGACTTCTGATAATGATAGCCGATCACACTTGCTGGCTTAAAGCAATTCTTATTTGTCAATGTAAAGAAATCATGTGGTCCAGTAGATTTTTAGCTGAATGTAGAATCTAAACATTGGGAGTCGAGTTCTAGTTTTGTCATTGACTCAGTAGATGATTTTTGCACGTCATTTAATCTCTGTGTATCTAT
Source organism: Ursus arctos (assembly GCF_023065955.2). Classification (NCBI taxonomy): domain Eukaryota; kingdom Metazoa; phylum Chordata; class Mammalia; order Carnivora; family Ursidae; genus Ursus; species Ursus arctos. Next base: position 21,861,342 of record NW_026622985.1, read on the forward strand.
TTTCCAAACAGGTAAATATAATCTTTAAAGTCCATAAGCTTCTCAAAAGAATAATTTCTCTCTGCTGTTAACAGACTCTGAAATGCTGTTTCTCTCCTCTGAGATGATGGTAATTATTATTATGCCCTGATTATATACACATGATGGATGTAATGCTTAAAAAAATAACTAGAATATAAGAAGTCACTTCAAGTCTTCAAATATGAAAAAAGCAATGAAAAACAGGGTAATTCTGACCTCATGGATAATTATTAGAAAAATAAAAAGTCAAAACAGCACAACTTTTGAAGATTTTTCTCAATCTATAATCTGAACTTCAGATTATAAACCTTAATCAGCATCACAGAATGTTATTTCAAAATAACAGGATGCATTTTCCAGTTTTTTAAAAAGATTTATGTACTAATTTTAGAGAGAGAGAGAGCATGAGTGAGAGGAGGAGAGGGAGAGAGAATCTCAAGCAGACTGAGCGCAGAGCCAGACATGGGGCTCAATCTCATGATGCTGAGATCACAACTTGAACCCAAACTGAGTCGGACACTTAACTGACTGTGCCACCCAGGTGCCCTTCCAGTTACTCTTAATATAGCTTTGATTTATTTGATCTACTCTAGTTCCTAAAAAAATCAAAGAAATGACATGGTGTTTTATCATACTGGAAAATTATGAGATTACTTTAAGATATTAAAAATGTAAATGGCATTTTAATATTTGGCAATGACAATATTATTAGGTACATGACCTTCTTGGGTTTAGTTACAGCACTAATACTAATTCAAGTATCCAGTGCCTTAATCAGTTTCTGAATGTTTCTAGGTTTTTCAAGAAAAAGCAACACTAGCAATGAACTGACGAACTTTCTGATTCTCTCTCTCAACATTCTGTAAGTCAATTTTCCTTGGCTAATTCACCATCACCACAAACCCTAAATCCCTTAATTATACCTTTCCTCCAGGTAAGGTACACCCTTCTCACAATCCCAGTTTCTGCCTTTGATAGTTTCTCAAACTTGGATTCTTATTTCAACTCTTTACGTTCCCTGTCTTGAATTATCTTCATCAGGTATAACATTTATCAAATAATTTCTTTGTTCCAGATACTGTCTTGGATACTGAAAATACAGACAACAAGAAGACATAGCTTTTGCTTATAATGGATTTCTTATATATTTGACTATGCAGAAGTCACCAAGGCATTCCAGTTTTTCCTCTCAAATGTCTGCACCCTGCTATCATTTCAACTGGTCTAAATCTCCATCATCTCAAGCATCAATTAATCTAACATTCCCTACTTCATTGGCCAAAGTCATTCCTTACCCTCTTCGCTCCTCTCCCCTTTCCCTCATTACTTCCAAAATTAATGGTGCACATCATTGTTATGCTAATTTTCCTTTAGTACATGTTTATCATTTCTTTGCTCAAAAGCCAATAATTATTAATGTACCATATCTGCATTCAATAATCAAGGCAGATGTTCAAATAAAATTGTTTCCACAAATATCTAAAAGGAAATTTCAACTCCAGACTTGCCAGCTTCTTGCTGCCCCATTATCCACCCTCCCAAAGCTAAGTTCTCTATGGCTTTGTTCACGATTTTATTTCCCAGATATGGAACAGCTGCCATGCTCTTCTGTATTTATGTAAATTCTTAACGGCTCAGTGAGGCTCAAGTTCCAGTATCTAGCAAATTTCAGTTTCATAAGATATCTATGTTCTGAATATCTATATATTTCTAGTTTGTGACACATAGTATGGTACTTTCCTGTAGTCTGATAGTAGTTTTTCACCTACATTATCTTGATGACAGGGCCAATGCTCTCTGTCTTTCCTGGCTATTTACCTTACACCCACATTGGCTGGGCATAATAGGTACAAAACACTTTCTCAAGATCATGACTTGCAGCGTGAGGATATATATCCCTGGGTCTTATACATCCTGGTTTTAATTACAGTCAATATAGACACTACTGAAGTTTAATGAGAAATACACTTTCTTGTGATAAAATTCACATGTTCTTTTATTCTTCACATCAGTTCTCGTTCTGTTATTTGGATTGCTTGATTGGCTCATGTTTATACATTGGTGTCTGTTACAACCTCCCATAATTACAGTGTGTGTTATCAGAACTTACTTTTTTCTACTAACATGTGGGTTTGGTTTGCATTAAACATGAATTTCTGTTAAAAATAATTGAGAGACAGATTTTATCTCAATAGTTGTGTGTGTGTGTGTGTGTGTGTGTGTGTGTGTGTGTGTTTAATAGGAAGGCTTCTAAACTAAACATACATCCTTAAGGCCATATGCTTTGGTCATCAGATACCAATGTAGGAAGAAGACCCAAAGATGGGTGCGTTGAAGATCTGAAACAGGGAGAACACTTGTAGTGAGTGTCTGTGTGTGTGTGAATGTACATGTGTGTGAGTAATAACAATAATATTATCATGTTATGATGTCAACCTACAAGTTTAGTCTTAAAAAGATGTAAGGTATTCAGCAGAACAGAAATTAGAGGAGGTCCAAAGACCCGAAGAACCTCTTACTTGCCCAGATTCTACCTTTAATCCTGTCATTTCTAGCTCCACACTTTTACCTCCTAACCAGTATCCTCTAAATTGTTCCCACCTTTCGAGTGTCTTGAATATCCTCAGTCATGGTCCCTGATCCACCAGCACACAAGCTGGAAAGTTTCCCACGCAATAAACAGGCAGCATGTCAGTCGGAGCCCACAGACCACCCTCTCGTTCTTTAACAAGTGACACTTTCATCTTTATGACACTAATACCTGCATTTCCCTATGCCATGCTTCATACAGCAACTCAGACAATGTCATGTCTTACTCCTTTTATAAAAGCCTTTTGCAGCTTTGTTCTGATAACTGAACAAGGAGTGAAAACAAAAGATTGCTCAAATTGTTTTCAAACTTCCTTTATTATAATCTAGAAAAAAGTTCATAGTAAATTGGATATAATCCCCACATATAGTTTTCACTCTCTACATAAATGCAACCAACAAAATTTTACACAGTGCTGCTAGTAATTTTGGCTTTGATTTGTGCATAGTAGTAAGATGTAGAAAGTAGACAGATGATCTAATACCCCTCAAAGTGAATAGTTACATGTGCCTCATATCAGGCTCTAGGAATATAGCTAGGGATATCTTGACAATTCTGTTTTCCAATGTAAAGTGATGTGAAGTTATGACAGTACATAAATACAGTTTATTGCAACATTTGCTAAGATAAAAACATGTCCGTAAGAACTGGATTGATTAAATTCCTCACACATTTCCATACTTCTGAATGTGCACTGTTAGGTCCCACTTTAGAGACCATTTTCCATTTACTTTGGTAATGTAACTCAAGTAATAATGAACACAGACTAAGAACTCTGGCCACAATACCACAATGGCAGTGTAGATGATAAATACCGAACTTCAAATCCCACATTTGAGGACCAACGCCCAAAAATAGAAACCAGTGAACCACTGCTTTAAAAGTATTTTGTTAGATATAGAACAAATGTGAGCTTCTGCTTTTCAGCATAGATTAGAATTAATTCTGGTAATTTGTAAAAGCTTCTTAACAATAGTTAAAACATAATTATATGATCATTATCTGATACTTAAGTATGCCCTCAAATTTCAATATTACTATCAGGCATAGAGTAAAACATTAAAAGATAAAATAAACTATATCTCTTATAGAAACTACTAGGTCATGCAATAAAAATCGTTTCAGTTAAAATCTACCTTCCAAATAGGAGTAGGAAGAAAGGAATTATTTAATTATATACATAGAAAGTAGTTAACTAATCCATGGGGATGATATAATTATATTCCCACTTGTATACAATACTTTACAGTTTATCAAATATGTATTATCTCATTTGCTTTTTGATTTAGTTTTCTCATTTGTAATGTAGGGCAATGGTTGTTTCTACCTCATAGTTGTTTGGAGGAAAATGTGTTGTTAAATGTATGCAAAATTATGCTTAGAACAGTGCGAGGCACATAAAAAACACCATAAAGCTGTTAGCTATTATCTACAAAAATAAGTATAATAGTGAGAATTGAGTAAATTCATATAAGATACTTTGTGCCTGATACATAGTAAGTGCTCAGTGTAAATGCTAGTTACCTAAGAAGTAGATAGTACATATTATCACTCCCATTTTACAGATAAAGAAACAATGATTAGAAATTCAAGCAAATCCTCCAAAGGTCAAACAGTGTTATATATATGAAAGTCAACACATTCACATTTTCTCTTTAAAAATTTCTATAGAATATTTCATTTTTAACAGGTCCTATCCTGACCCCCTCCATTTATACTTTCTATTTGTTTCTGTGAATGCTCTGTGTGACAACTTATTCAGGGAAAGAGCTGTTGCTCTAATTGTGACTCTGCTTTCACATTTAAGTTATTGTTTCATTTTTGGTTTCTATGGAAATGAAATTTCTTACTGCACTGCTGGATTTGGAAATGTTATTCTAGCAACATGGTGGTTCTTTGCAGAAATGGAGGAGCTGAACTGGGCTTTAAGATCAGGAAGTTGTTATTTAACATAGTTTGAGTATAAGGATCTACTACTTCTTAGAAAATAGATATGCTAATTCTCAACATAGCTTGGTCCAAGAAGCATATTTCTTTCATACTGCATTTTTGTATTAGAAATATACATAAAAAGTATATGCTCTTGTCTTCTGTTTCACCTTTCTTTCAAACAGACATGTTTTTAAAAAAGTTTCCCACATATTCCACAGTTCATTCATTACTCTGGGTTTCCAGGGAATACTAGGAAATGCATGACGTTCTATAGAGTACAAGAGTTACTAAAATAATAGTCTGCTGATTTGGTCTCAACAGGGAGATATTATAATATCATCTTTGAGTTGTTAAAAAAGAAACCACCGACAACTAAATAAAATGTATTTTAGGCAAACATCTGCAAAAAGAGCAGATAAGTTAGGGAGAACACACAGGAAGACCTAATCTAGTCCTGCTGTGAAAATCCAGGTTGAAAAAAAAAATGCCAATAAAACACATACTGGTTGCACTCAGTCCTCAGAAGGCTAATGCTGGCGTTCACTTTGTCTATTTCCAAGAGCCTACACAGCATCTGGCTTCTGAATCTCTGCCACTCCAGAACTAAAAGCTTCAGGGATTTTAATTTCTGCATTTATTTTTGGGGAATCAGAAGTACATTATGTCTGACACATTCGTTTTCTCTAGGCAGACTGATGGAGAGTGAAGTAGTGAAGTAGGAAAATGCAATTCGCAATTAAGGAATTTGGTCATAGGGCACTAATAGAATGTCATGCATTCCAAACAATGCATGGGGCACATTTCTCTCTAATTTAGCAATCTGGGGTTTGGGCATGGGAGAAGGATAGACCTTTGAAGACTAATAATCAGTTACTGTCAGCTCATTTCTGGTATCTCTCATTTTGGTAGTAGTCACCGAAGAGAGTGATAGGAGGGGTAGCTTTTTCCATTTAAAGAAATCAAAAGCTACACTAAACCTTTGTTGACATTCTACAGTCCAAACTGCTATTGTTCTGTGCTTACTTAATAAGTAAGACAAAGGCTCATTGTGTAAGCTTTAAATCAAGATATGCAAAACTGGACTCAGTTGTTATTTGGAAGAACAAGAGCAGAATCAGCCTTAGGCAAATATGGAAGAAGATGAAGCATGAATTTCCAGGGATTCTTTTTTTAAAAGCTGACTAATAAAGCATTCTAAAATAAGTGCACTAGTTAAGGGCATTGAAAAAACTCCAATTAAAAATAAGTTTTACATGTATTGACTTTTATTCATTTAAACTGAGTTCATAACTTTTTTTCCCCTGTGAGATAATCAGGCAGATAAAAACAACAACAACAAAACAACCACACACACACACAAAAACCATGTTAGCCTCAACAGTGTTGTTTCTCATAGTGAAATAACAAGTTATAATTGTTTTGCTGCAGACAAAGATGGCCGTACACTTCAAGAACTGATCATTCAAGAAATAGTACTGTTGTTTTTTGTTTTTTGTTTTTTTGGATGCTATGCATTTGGGGGATTCCATTTAAATTTTTTCTGTTCCCTTGCAGCTCCTACATTTCTTTGTTGTTGTGGGTTAAAAATGTGGTTTACAAAAACTTAATGCCTAATTGCATCAAAAGGAGAACAATCCAACATATGGCATGTTTTACCATTGAGCTCCATCTAGCTAAATTGGGCAATTGCAATATAAGTTGATTAGTGATTTATTTTCTGCTAAATTTTACTATGAACAATGCCAATTCTTCATTTCATCCAATTCATGTTAAATATTCTTGAGGTCCTGAGAGCACAGAGGGAGAAGTAAGTGCCTGATTTCTATCATTAAAATTAAGTCCTTGATGGGGTGCCTGGGTGACTCAGTTGGTTAAGCATCTGCCTTTGGCTCAGGTCATGGTCTCAGGGTCCTGGGGCAGAGCCCTGCATCAGGCTCCCTGGTCAGTGGGGAGCCTCTTTCTCCCTCTCCCTCTCCCTCTTCTGGCTCCTCCCTCTCCCTCTGCCTGCCACTCCCCCTGCTTGTGCTTGCGCTCTCTCTCTCTCTCTCTCTGTCAAATAAACAAATAAAATCTTAAAATTATAATTAAAAAAATAAAATTGAATTAAGTCCTTGACATCAAGTATAGAGCAGCTACAGGTATACAGCTATGGGGTATATACCCCCCGGAAGGTGAATAATTTTTAACTACTAATCTTTAAGTAAAGTTATTTTCTTAAATTATTCTAAAAGGAAGCCTAAACTGAGTTCTGGACTTCAGAAGAATATAGCATAGGGTAGGTAAATTTGATAGAAAGAAAAATACAAACAAAAATAAGATGAGAACATTTCTCATCTTGTGCTTGTGGAGAGACAGGGCTAGGTGTGGTTTCCCTATTGATTTGTACAGAAAAACTATTAGAAGGGGAAGAGACCCTAGAGGTAGAACAGAACAATCTCTCTCTCCCTCATTCTCTCTCTCTCTTTTTCTTTTTAGATCCTTTACCAAGACTTTATTTTTTTTTTTAAGATTTTATTTATTTATTCGACAGAGATAGAGACAGCCAGCGAGAGAGGGAACACAAGCAGGGGGAGTGGGAGAGGAAGAAGCAGGCTCATAGCGGAGGAGCCTGATGTGGGGCTCGATCCCAGCACGCGGGGATCACACCCTGAGCCGAAGGCAGACGCTTAACCGCTGTGCCACCCAGGCGCCCCAAGACTTTAATTATCTGAAGTGCAGAAAAGCTATAGTGTTGCAGGAGATTGTGACGAACACAGATAAAACCTGGCCTAGCCGTGAAATTCAAGGAAGCCACCTCTGGATAGTTGGAGACAATCAAAAAGGGATAAAGTAAGATCTCTTGGGCGAACGTGGTAAAATAGAACTTCAACTCCCCTCCCCCTACTTAACATAATGTATGCTTTCTCATTTAAAGGCAAAGAACAAAGATATATGGAAAAGAGAGCGTTCAACTGGTGGAATGTGTCAGAATAACTAAATGCACACAAAATACGCTGAACCAACAAAGCAACAAACCAATTCATATATCACTAGAGCAAGAAATATCATTTGAAATTCAATTTGAAAGGCAGAATTATACTTTTTCATTTACTAAAAACATTTTATCTAGCTGACAGTATTTTTGTCGAGATTCATGTTTCTCATGTGGTTAATGTTTGTAAAGTACCTTGTGATTTTTGGTAGGAAAGATTTATAAATGAAAACTAAATCAATGTCTGAATAAATGATTTTTAAAAGCACAAACTTCAAAAAAGTATAAACTTCAATTTTAAGATTTAGTTGCTTAAAAAAAAGTATTCTTGCTTTTTAGATTCAACTCATGTAAATATATGCTATCTTCCTAAAATTCATTGCCAGCACAAAACACAGAAGTTGTTTGTTTGTTTGTTTGTTTGTTTGTTTGTTTGTTTCTGAGCAAGTCTGCTCTTCTGGTGGTTTGTTTGTTTGTTTGTTTGTTTCTGAGCAAGTCTGCTCTTCTGGTGGGTCTTAAAGAAACCCCAGGGGACTGGGGAGGTGCTTGCTTTAAAAACACACAGATTTTTGGGCCCCACCCTTGACCTACTGAATCTGGATCTCTGGGAGACCCCAAAACCCTTAGGTTATAAAGTTCTCCAGGTGTTTATGTAAAGCAGACAGGTTTGGGATTTACAAGTACAGCCCATACTTAATACTGACCACCCCAATCATCCATATTCTCTATTCGTGAGGAGGCTTTAGAGCTTATTGAAGAAAGGATTTTCATCTTTATCTCTGATTGCAAGATAAATTGAGTCTAGACTTAAGGTATCAATTTCAACCTGAAATTATTTGGTGACACAAAATAGTGATTTGAGATTTTAAAAATCTTTTTCTCCAACTGTTCTATGATAAGCTTCTTGATATAATACTTCCTATTTTATTCATCTTTGTAAGCACACACTTTGGCTAAATCCGGACAAATCTACTCTCATATAGTCATTCATAGAATAAATGTACAACGGTAAATAAAAAGATAAGAACTTGTTAGAGCTTAGATTCTTGCAGGAGAGACAAACAATAAACTCAGAAACAAATAAATACCGAGGGTACTTTGAAGAAATGATGAATACTGTGAAGAAAACAGGTAATGTGATAGAAGGTGACAAGAGTTGGGACAGGAAAGCATTTATTTAAATCAATAGTTAAGGAAGGTCTTCCTGAGGAGGTGAGCTTTGAGAAAGAAGCCAACCAGTGAGTATCAGGCGAGGGAGAAGTCCAGGTGGAGGACCCGTAAATGCAAAGGCAAAGCTTCAATGTATTTGAACAACAGAAAGAAGGGCGGATATGTGGAGTATCTAGTGTTAGTGGTTCAGTGGCAGGACATAAAATATCTAGAGGTAGACCAGTGGAGGTGGTGGTATGACCTGGAATGACTTGAAAAGCTGGTCTGGGGCTAAGGCCTTGGTGGTGAAAGCAGCACTGCATTCGGTTTCAGTAAGACTAGGATTCCAGTCTGACCTTCATAAATTACTAGAGAAGTGACCTTGTATATAGAGCTTAATCTGATTCCAATTGCCTTTACTGGTAAAATGGGGATAATACCAGAGTAATAATGCTGTGAATAATGACGGTCCATTGCATTGTTATGAGGATTAAATGAAAAAATAAATATCAAGTGCTTGGCCCAGTGCTTGGCTACTTAGTAAGTGCTCTACAAATGTTAACCATCATTACGATGGGCAAGAGTTTCTTTCTATATAAAATTCCGTACAGCATGTTTATATGCATAGTATCATATGTATCTACATATATAAATTTATATATTCAATCAAAAATAATATAAATGATGATGATATAAGAGAATATGGATAGAACAAATTAGTGATCAAGAATTTGTACTATGAACTGCTGGCTGGTAAATCCTGATCTTGGAGTAATCCATAGTTACTGGTTGTACAATCTCTTCCAAAGCAGAACTAACAGAAGTAGATTCTTCTATACTAATGTATTCTTTGCTCTAGATATATTTTCCTGACGATTTAAACTGGGAGGATGGTTCAGCTTGTAACACTGAGGAGTGCATCTCTGCTCTAGTTTGGGGACATTATAGCCTTTCCCAAACAAATTATGCCCAGTTTTGTCCTGATTCACACTGAAGAACCCCACCTAAATTCAAATCCACTACATTCAATGCTCATTTAAGGAAGAATATGAGGAATCAATTTTACATTAACTATTAAGTAAAATATGACAGCTATAAATCATATGGGCTATTAAAAAATAAATACAAAGCCTTCTTGGTAAAGATTCTCATTGGCTGGTAGATATTTTTCTTTTTCAATTTTTCATGTATTTGATACCAGGATTAAATAAACTAATAGGTATAAAGTACCTTGTACAGTGCTCTCTACATAATAAGTATCAAATAAATTATAGCTATTATCAGTATATTGATGACAATGCAAAATGCTTTTCCTAGTTAGAGTAATTCTTGAATATACAGACTTACAGCCTCCTTCTACCCCCACTAGTGTTCCTTTAGTGGAGTCCCAGGAGATCTCAAATATGTATTTTTTAAAAGCAAAATCCCTGCAATTTTGAGATGTTTTGCTAACCCTAGCCTTGCCAAACCATGCCTATACTGTATGTATGAAAAAGTAAACACATTTTGTTGTACTCTTTGAATTTTTTATGTGAATCTAAAATTTTAATAAATATAATAATAATTAGCATAGGTATAATCTTTTCATAATAAGATATAACACTCTCTTATGGACTCATCAATCAATAATGTTTATATGCAAAAAAAAAAAAAAAGAAAAGAATGTAAAAATATGCATTTCCAATCAAGGCGACAGCAATTCTTTTCTAAGGGGTATTTTTTTTTTCTCTGAATACCTAATAATGGTTCACTTGAAGAAGGCTTGACTCCAAAAGTTACTTTAGGAAAACTGAATGTTGCTTCACATGTGCTATTTCATGTTACCAGCAATAGCAACAACCCATATTCTTTTATTTGAGAACACTTTGAATAATTTTGATACGATGAAAAATCCTAGTTCTCCCAAATGTAATCAGCTTCACAAGCTATTTATTGTTTCACACCTTCAAGGAACTTTTTTAGTCATCTACTCAGCACCTAAGCATTGAGACATAGAACCTGCCTTCATGGAGCTCAGTTTATCTAGCAGGGTGCAGACAATAATAAAATAGTTTTACAAACGGATAGCAAAAACTATGATAAATGCTTGAAGAAAAACTTCCTGGAGTCTTAAAATCACATAGCAGGCTGAGCAGGGACAGCAGTGAACTCAGAAATGAGATGTAAACCTAAGATTAACTAGACAAAGAGGAGGTAAAATGCACTCAGCTGGAGGTGGGGGCCTGGGTAGATTGCTAGAGAGAGAGGGAGGGAGCTGAGCTCTTCTGAGGAAGTCAGTGAGGGTGGTGTGGCTGAAAGACCAGGAGGAGACTGAGGGGAGCAGAGGTAAGGCCAGGATTAGAGCTGGGATGAGCTTGTCCTAAGCACAGGGGCTTTAAGCAAAAGAGTTACAGGATCAGATTGGCATTTGATTTCAGTGGAGGACAGGCTGAAGAAGAGAAATAGAGACAGATTCAGATGAGTTTATGCAAAACATCAGATCAATGGATAACTCCTCATTACTTCCAATGGATAACTGCCTTTCCCTGGTGATCTAGTATATAAAATTAGAGTCCCAGAATTTTCCATACCGAAATGGAATAATTAAGAAACAAAAGCTCAATTAAAGGAAGACATATAAAAGAATTATTTATAAGACATCTTTTTGCTAATGACTTTTATAATCACTTTCAAATATATTTTCTATTTTGCATTCTAATTTCTAACTGTATATTACTCTTTTGGAATCTTTACTATTTTATTTTTCTTACTTAGCAAAGCAATATACTTATAGGGGTCCATTCACAACTGTTAGGGATTGTAGATAAAGCTACTTGGGATATCTTTTACCAGGTTAAAGTTAGTTTCGGTTTACTCTAATCTGATAAAATTTCTACTTGTACCTTTTTAAAGACAATTTCAAAAGTTTTCAATGAAACAGTCATGGAATCTCAGTGATCCAAAGAAGTCTTGATTTCAGCATTTGATAAAAGAGCAAAGAAAACCTAAGCTATCAACTTTGTGGATGGATGACATTTACATGTCGAGCTTCCTTTTCTTGACTGATGAAAAATGTTACTTTATTACAAATTTGATTACATTTGATCTTGTTTTGACTGCCTGTGAGGAATATCTCTTTGGTAATTGCTGGTAAAAATACAAATAGATTGGGGCGCCTGGGTGGCACAGTGGTTAAGCGTCTGCCTTCGGCTCAGGGCGTGATCCCAGCGTTATGGGATTGAGCCCCACATCAGGCTCCTCCGCTATGAGCCTGCTTCTTCCTCTCCCACTCCCCCTGCTTGTGTTCCCTCTCTCGCTGGCTGTCTCTATCCTGTTGAATAAATAAATAAAATCTTTAAAAAAAAAATACAAATAGATTGGAAGGACATCACCTCCTAGAATTACAACAAATGCCAGACCAAGTCACACTGTCACCATTCATGACTGTTTTATAAGAAAAAAAGTATTTTATTTAATTTCATTTTCTTATGCTTTCAGAGAAAGAGAGATTTAAATGCCAGGCCATCATCCACATGGAAGAGTTTTAAGTTGGCAGTAATATTACCTCGAGCAGAAAGAACAACTGGACATAGGCTATAAACTGTTCTCTGGTTACCTCCAATCTTGGTGAACAACTATCCTCTTCATTCACTCCTGCTCAACATTACTTCTCTGTCTTCTGGCTTCTTCTGCCATTTCTGCTTTTTTTCTTTTATACTATCTGCCTGCCTGGAATGTTCCGCTGTATTCCTTTAAATGCCTTCTCGGAGCTAACCTCTGGCAAAAAAACTATTCAGCTAATCCAAACCTATTTTGTTTCATGGCTTGTGCAATTCCCTTCAGGCTATATTCTTCTTGTCCTTATGTTTGGTCCACCTGTGCAAAGGATGGGAATTGTGTTGACATTCCATAATGTGTTCAGGTCACCATCTGTCTTTGTTATTTTGAATTTATTAAAATTTTCACAAGGCACATCAAAATAATAGTGATAATGCCAGCTGGTTGGCAGGCATGGGTCTATGAAGCGGTCTTGCTGTTAATGGGTAGAGTGGTTGCTGATTTTGCTCTATGGGCTTTGTTGAACACTGGGTCTTCATCCTACTGAAAGCATTTGAAAGTCACTAAGGGAAGTACTGGTGAAAAGCATCAAATAGACTCTTTGAACAGACCACTTTGGCTTCAGTATGCAAACTGGAGACTCTCTGAATGCTAACAACTTGATATGATCTATTTAGAATGAGAAATGGAATGTTGCTTCTGCTCCTGCCTAAGATTTTTCAAAACCAGACTATAATGTTAGTAAGCCAATCACCCATGAAAGTTTGGTACTAAATTTCCCTATTTTGAAAACAATAACTACTAAATCTCCCAAATGAAAAATACAAAACAAAACAAACAGAAAAACCCTCTTCCATTTCTAAAAATCAGAATGTGTAGGAACTCAGAATCTTATTTTTTATTCACTGTCAGTCACAAAAAAGTATTTACAAGCTAAACAGCATCTTACAGATCTTAAAAATCATTAAGATAAGTGGTTTCTTTGGGTTTGTTTTGTTTGTTTCTTGTTTTTGTTTTTTTTAAATTCTTACTGCATTTTAGCTTAACTGATAAGACATACTTACTGGTGAGTACTGTAATAGATTAATACCTTTAAGTGCCAAAAGAAAAAAAACCACAGCTTTTTAAAGTGCCCCGTATTAATAGAGATCCTCTGACTTCTGAAGGCTTACCTACTGTGATCAAAGCCCCAGACACTCTTTAAGCATCCAGTTCACACTACTCAGCTTTTAAGAACCCTCTGGTGAATCTGTTAAACCATGCAGTTCTGGGATCCAAAAGAGGGAGTCTGATTTTATCTACATTTCTGTCTTCAAAATAATAATAATAATAATAATAATAATAATAATAAAAAATCTACAGGATTAAAGATATTTGGGAGTACAAACAAATGCATTTTAATAACAATAGGGAAAAAAAAAATCAGATACTTGGCCTACCTTCCAAGACCCAAGTTCAGGAGGTTGAATTTTCACTCTTCTATCTGACAGCATAATTAACACCTACAACTGCCACAGACACATACTCCCTGTAGTGTTTTAATCTTTATTATTATATTCACAGCTTTAAAAAAAAATAACACAATACCAAATTATAAACTCATGTCCTGTTCAACTGTCAGAAAGGATCCTGGTTTCCTTTTACAAGACAGTGCTGAATATTTACAAAAATATACATATTCAAAGGATAATAATCTCCAAGAGGAAAGCTATTAAGGATTCTCTAAAAACGAGGAGCAACATTAGCAAAGGAGGCAATTACAGTCACATCAAAGACAGATAACAACTCATTGTTTTTGCAAGAATGGAATGCTTGTCCCATGTTTTTGCTTGATTGTTAATACAGATTTAAAACAAGCATCTAGAGAAAAATCTTTGCTGCTTTGAATCTCAAAGATTTTTTGAAGTCTCAACAAGTATAAAATGCCTAGATAACTTTTCAGATATCTTTTTGTAGGGTAGGCAGAGTTCAAAGATGGCACCCAACATTCCCACTAATTGAGTACAACACCTGTATAATCCCCTCCCTTTGAATGTGGGTGGGACTGTGAATACGGTGGAAGAGTCACTCCCTACATTAGGTCCTATCATTTGGCAAAGAGGAGACTCACTCCCATGATTTTGTTACATTATATCATATAACTGTCTTGGCCAACTGAAAGGATTCTCGTCTAGCCTCAGGGAAGAAAACTGCTACATTGTAGAGAGGGGCACTTGCCAAAGAACAAAGGGGAGCCTCTTAGAGTTGAGAACACTTCTCAGCCCCAGAACCAAAGGGAATGAAACTGTCAAAAATTGATGAATCTGGAAGAACCTAAGCGCCAGATGAGATGGAAGCCTCAATTACCCTTGCTTTAGGCTAAAAGCTAACCAGTGCCTAGAGTCTTCACCTATGGAAATTGTAACACCATAAACTTGTGTTGTTTCAAGCCTGTACATTTATGGCAATTTGTTGTGCTGCAATACAAAGTAATACATTCAGGATAAGGTTTATGTTATCTAAAATTCTGCAGTGTTTCTACTGAAAAAAAAAAAACAAAACAAGGTGGGGAGAAAAGATCCTTATCCTTAGCAAAGGATATGGTTGGATAATGAAGTTTGAATTTCTCAAAAGTTGCCTTTTACTCTATGAAATCAGTAAGACTAATTTTTTCATAGCCCTAATAAAAATAGGTAAAAGTTTTTCAGTAATATAAACAACAGAGGATAAAGTATAAATAGAGCATGTGTGGTAAGGAAGAAAGAACCCTGAAATCACAGTACATGATACCTAGTACCAGCTTGGCCACCAATAGCTGTGTGATTTTAGAAAGTCATGTAATCTTTATATGTCCTAGTTTCCTCATCAGTAAACAGAAAGTATAATACAACTTTTTGTTGTATTTTGTTTTGTGGGATCTGAAATTTATAGAATTTAGGGGGGCCTCTTCAGAAAGAAAAGAAGGAAGGAAGGAAGGAAAGAAGGGAAAGAGGGAGGAAGAGAGGGAGAGAAAGAGAAAGAAAGAAAAAAGGAGAAAGAGAGGAAGAGAGAAAGAAAAAGAAAAGAATAAAAATTAGAAATTAGTCATAGCATCTTAGGAGGGATCATGGGAGTGAGGGCCCAAAGCTAAACCTCCACAGGTTTCAGAGAAAATCTGTGTTTTCTTTGTTTTGGTTCCTTATTCACACTCATCTAATTCCAAAACTCTCGAAAGCGCCCTCCTTTACCTTTCCTCCTCTTCAATCGCCTCCCCCTTCTGATTCTTTCTTATCAGTGTCAAAACAGTCACCTCTTTCCCCCTTAAAACAAGAGTTTTAAAAACAAACAAAAACTCCAAAATAAAAGCACATATAAAAAAGCAAAATCTCTCCTGCAAATGTTTCCCTCAGTTTTCAGTCTTATTTCTAATTCATAACTGACATTTCCTTCTAGTTTGTAACTACGAAAGTTTTTCCACTATTTCCATTTTCTCACCTCTAGTTTACTTTGTGATCCACTATAAAACGACTAAAACTGCTCTCACAAAAGAAACAACCTCCTCCTGCTAAATTTGTCCTCATCTTAATGAATCTTTCAGTAGCATTTGACACTCTCCTTCCCAACGCACACATTTTTTTCAGAAATGTTTTAAAACACAGTGAAAGGTTTAAAGTGTACAATGATTACATTTATGCCCACCACGTAGATTCTTTCAACAATCCTTAATATTTTGCCTTTTGCTCTGTGTATGTGTGTGTGTGTGCGCGAATTTTGCTTAACGATTGTGCTAGGAAGTTGTGGATATCAGGATGTGCACACACCTTCAAACATATCAGCTTGCACTTTCTAAAAATAATCATATTTTCCTATGACACCAAGTGCCATCATCAAATTAAGAAAGTTGACAATAATTTGGTAATATTCTCTGCCACCCAATACATATTCATATTTCCTTATTGTCTCTAAAATGTGTTTTAGCTGTTTGACTCATTGTATAAGCTCATTTTCAGGACTATGCACTGCATTTAACTGTTATGTTCTTTTAAGTCTTTTAAATCTTGAATAGTAGCTCCACTTTTTTTCTCCATAGAATGACGTTTCTTTTTCTCCATATAATGACATCAACCTTTTGAGGAGTGTAGGTCAGTTGCCTTTGGAATGGCTCACATTCTATATTTAGCTGATAGTTCCATTTTATTTTTATACATTATTCTTTAATCCCCTACATTTGCTGTAACCTAGGCTTAATGAGATACAATTTCAACACCTTTCGGTGAAGATTTCTTCATAGATGATACTGATTACTTCATATTGCATCCCAGAAGAAGGTCTCTATGTCAGATGGCCTCACTCTTAATGTGAAATATGATCATTTGGTGATGGTGGTGTCTACCAGGTGTATCTTTTTGCAATTAGTAATCAACTAGTGGGGTAATATTTTGGTGCATGTGCAAGTAGTCTTTCACCTATGATATTAGCATTCATTGTTGAGCCCGGCTTGGGTTAATATTTCCCTGAGGTTGCAGAATGGTCCCTCTCTATTTTTTGAAAAGTTTCCTACCCGTGGCATCAGTGATATCACAAGATCTTCATCTTCATTTCCTTTTTCTTCCATTCTGTTCCCTATCCTCAGGGATCTTTCTGTAAATTGGACCAATTTCACACAATTATGGTTAGTGCTCATTAATTTCTTGAGAAAGGGAAATTTGGAAAGTACATTTTAATATAGGGAATTAGAATAAATGGTTCTTATTTGTGACTCTTTACAGTTTATTTAAGCATCAAGAGCAAGAAGCAACCAGCCTCCAAAACTTATTAACCATAGAATGAATACTTTGCAATATTATATTTCTCAATATTCAAATACATAGGTGTTTTGTTTTTGTTTTTTAGGATTGCTTTTACCGACATGAAGACTTTTAAGCAGCATTTAACTTTTGTATCAATATAGTCTCACTAGCAGAACAGATACCTTCTCTGTCTTGTTCACAGCCACACATTCAGCACTAGTCACCTAGCTGACTTTCAATAATGTGTCTGAATACCTTGCTGAAGTTCACCTGAAGGGTGTACTTCATATTTTCTTATTTCCATTGCTCAAAAATTTATCAAAAAAAAAAAAAATACTGCAGTTTATTGGACGTTAGGTAAATTTAAAAATAAGATTAAAACTCACAGCCAAATTAATAGCCTCATCACCAACAAAATATGTTGAAGATCTGTAACTGTTAAATTCAATAAAAATTTTGCAGAAAGGGTGATTATTCTTTTTTCTTTCTTTTTAAAATTTTAAAATTCGTACTTTGAGCCCCTAGAAGCCACTCCATAAATACTCATCTATTGTCTCTCTTGTTTTCACTAAATTATACATGTTCATTTCAATTAGTGCTTATTCAAAATTCAATTTCCCTTAATTGGGGGAGTAATAACTAAGATAGGACTATATTTTACACAGAATTTAGATAACCAACAGTGTTTAAGCAGACAGGTAACCCCACCTACTTCTAAAATTATTCAAGAATAATTACTTTCTCAATGGTGACTTTAAGGTAACGGTAAGTTCTCAACATAAGTAATTATATTTTAAAGAGATTACAATTAAAGGTATTCTAATACTTTAGATATTAAGTTATCCAAAATATTTGATTAGCCACAATGTACTGCTTCCTAAACTTCTGGACAAGTGGGGTGTTTAATGTTCATTGCTATAAATGCATACACTTATTGCTAACTATTTCATAGCTCACTTAATTCAATAACCCTTGCCTTAAAAGAATAATCATGAGTGTAAAAAAATACCATTGAGATTTTTTTAATTGCATTACTTAGAATATACAGATCCGTCAGCAGATTTACTGGTATAAGAGTTTTTGTAGGGATGTTTTTAGCATTTTGATCCTTAATTAAAATAAAACCCCATGAAAGAAAATGAGCGTTACTTAAAATGAGAATAATATAGAATGCATTCATTCCATTAGCCACTGTTCTTCTATCTAACATTTCTATTGTGCTGTGATTACAAAACAATTACCTAAAATTCATTTCATGGACACTCCTTCACAACGTACATCATAAACCATCATGAGTTTTATGTTTGTTTTTAAAGAGTAAAATCAATCAACTTATTTGGTACAATTAGAGGGTGTATTCATTTGCTAGGGCTGCCATAATGAACTACCAAAAACTGGGTCACTGGGGACAACAGGCATTTATAGTCCTACAGTTCTGAAGGTCAAAAGCCTGAAACGAAGAGGCTAGCAGGGCCATGGTCCCTCTGGAGGCACCAGAGAAGGGCCTGTTTAGACCTGTCTAGCTTCTGATCGTTTCTTGGCTTATAGCACTGTAACTCCAACCTTCACATGGCATTCTCTCTGTGTGTGTGTCTCTGTATCCACCTTGTCCCTTTTTGATAAGGACAGTAGTCATACAGATTTAAGGGTCCACCCTACCCCAAAGAGTAAAAGGTTTGGTGCTTAAATAGCTGCTAGGTGGTTAAGAAGTAGAAACAATAATTGGTTGCAGATTCCCAGGAAGCATGTGCCTCATCAAGGCCTAAGGCTTTAAGAGCACCGTAGGTGTGAGAGGCCCACAGGGCACACTTGCCAAAATTTTAACTTGTGACAGAGTGATTAAGTTAACCTTCAAAAACAAATATGCAAGACTAACTCATTTAAATGTCAAAATTTAGAGTAAAGAGGAAGGGACTTGTCTTCCAAAACAGTAAACCATATTATAAGGCTAAAATCATTAAAAAATAATAATAATATTAAAAAATCAACAGTAATGGAACACAATTTAACATACACAAAAATAAATAAGTATAGAATAAGGTACAGATCACTAAGCAAAGACTTAGTAACTTATGTTTTCCAGACAATGGGTCAAAGCCATTAACAAATTTTTAAAATCTATTTTGTGGACCACAGTCAGTTTTTTGTTTTTGTTTTTTTACTTGAAATAGAATAGGATGAAATGAAATGGGATGGGATGGGATGAATTATTTTTGATACTTTTATTTCAGTTGTAGGTTTGCATGTATATCATATGTGTTTTAGATTGTGTAAATGCACTTTTTAATGTAGGTTGCGATAAAAAGTTTGAATGCCTCTCCAATAAATAATTTGAGGTAATTATTTGGAAAATTATATTTTTAGTTTCTAAAAACAAAACATATAGACAGATTAAAGGGATTTTTAAGAAATCACAATACACACAAGGTGGACATGTATGTAATCTCTGAGGAAGAATTTTAGAAGGGTAAAAGTCAAAAAGAAATTACAAAGAAAGTCTGAATTCACAGACACAAAAAATGTATAGTTCAGAAAAGTAATCAAAACTGGAGGGAACATGACAAACTGGAAAAAAGAATGGCAACAACAATAACAGAAGGAAAATATCCTTAATGTATAAAGAAGAACTAGAAATCAATAAGAAATGCACTGATTCTATAACACGTAAATGGTTTACAGGTAAGAGACCTATAACTGACTAAAAGGTGTTTATTTTCACTTAATAATTGAAAAAATAAAAAAATGAGGCAACAGTGACATAGTCTCTTCCTTATCACATTTTGCAAGGACTGTTGAAAAAGATATAAGAAATACCTAAATCACACTATTTTGTACTCCAATTTGGCAATATATCAAGAACCTTAAAATGTTATTTTTCTTTGGCCAAATAATCCCAGCAAAATAGTTTGAAATATGCAACAGCAAGAAATATGGTTCAGCTATTCATCTTATTGTAACTTGTAATGGTGCTAATTATATACTCCATAGGCCAAAAAAGTGCAGCAACCTGCAGTAGATGCATGTTTTCATTAAAATACTTTTTAATGGAACAGAAAAAGATGTATTCTATATGTGAGATAATCTGAATCAAATTTTACATATATATGGAGGAGAAAATGGCTAGAAGAAAAATTATACCATTATTGGTTTTCTTTGGATTGAGAGATTGTGGGTAATTTTTATTTTCTTCCTTATGTCTATTTGTTCGTATATCTTAAATAAGTATATATTTCTTCTATAATGCTAAAGGAAATTCAGTTCATCTAAAAACAACAACCTTTTTGTTGCTCCCTTCCATGTTGCCTTAGCACTGGGTCTCTAAGGATTTTCCGAAACAAGGAATGCCTGAAGGTGCTGTAAACTGTTCTTTTAAGTACAATTAAGCATTCCTTTCGTCACTTTGTCTGTGTTTTTTTTTTTTGTCTTTATGTAAACCTTTAGAGTATTCACTTCAGTATTTTAATTTATTGCCTGTCTCACCTGTGAAGAACCACAACTTGAAAGAGCTAACACAGAGCTGCTAATAAAATAGCTTCCTATTAAACATGAATTAATGAGTTAATTCTCTAAAAGATAACAAAGCATACTAAGTAAATGTAAGTCATTCCTTCTGTATTAGGAGAGAGCTTTTTTTTTTTTTTTTTTTTTTTTTTTTTTTTTTTGAGAGAGAGAGTGGGGGAGAGGGGCAAGGGAGAGGGAAAGAGAGAATCTTAAGCAAGCTCCACACACAGCCCGGAACCCAATGCAGGGCTTGATCTTACAACCCTGAGATCATGACCTGAGCTGAAATCAAGAGTCAGATGCTCAACCGACTGAGCCACCCAGAAGCCCCTGGTTATTTTTTATTGTGCATGAATGTAGGGGATATTGTGATGCCCCACTCAAACATACATTTAAGGAAGGACTTGCTGTCACAAGAGGAATAACCTGAGCCTTGCCCAAGGTCATGTACCTTCCTGGGAGTGGCCCACAAGTACTGGCTGACCCAGGGGGTATTATGAAGACCTCCCCATCTCAGCCCAACTTAGGAGGGTTCTGAAAAGCCATTCTAAGTCCAGAGCATCCTGTGGGGTTGGGCCTACACTGGGGTTAGACCTTTTTCACTCTGCCTACTCTTTCTTTCTTCCCCTCCATTCCACAAGTATTGATCTCAAGAGCATATCTTCATAAACCTCCTACAAGGTAAACTCTAACTAGAATCACAACCCAATCAGGGACAATAAATTACTAGTATGGATACAGGCTGGGCTAGTGGCACCTTAGATATATTTTTTATTTTATTATGTCATAAAATTAAAGAATAAAAATGCAGAAGTAGAGGGATAGATGCATTAATAGAAAAGCATTCAAAACCAAACTTACCTCGAAACATTACAGATCTGCCTTGGACCATTAGTCATTAACGGTAATCTATTTATAATTTTATAAAGTACCATAATTAGTACTTATGAGAATATGTCTGCAACTTATTTTGTAACATGTTAGTAAAATAATTAAAAAAAAACAAAAAACCTTTGTTAGTACCAAGCTTTGGAGCAGTGTTAATAAAATCATTGACACCCTGAATGTGCTGATTTTGCTACCCTTCCTTGACTGCAGGCAAGTAGCTGATTCTGACTCGTGGGTTCCACTGCTCTCTTCCACGTGCAGTAAACGATCATGTACGTTTAAGCAAACTGAACCTTGATTCTGACATGTTTCACAATGCTTCCAATGATGCTGAATCAGAAAGCAGCTCTTAAAACCTGCTAACTCAACATGCTAGTCTTTGAATTGAAGCTGTTTGCTGCCCTCTGTAGATAACTAGAGATGAAAAGGCAAAGTCCTTAATTAGTAAACATTCACTTTCTCAGAGTTATTTTTGTTGTGTAAACTTAATAGCATAATAGACTAAACAGGGGATAATTCAATTACAGGGGAATTAAGAATCTTTTCCTGTAATCTCTTTTATATTAATACCCTTAATTAAGGCTACACATTTGAAAACACTGTAAGACAAAATGAAAATGTAACACATGCACGAACACATACATACACACAACCACACTCATACACCAAGCATTTTACACTAAGTAATTTTTTAAATCTTTTTTGGTTTTTCATTATTATATATATCAGTAGCATTTAAAGGAAATTGAGTTATAGTAGAAAATACCTTCTGCTTAAACACATAAGCTAGCTATTCTATTTTTTATAGACTTAATTTTTAGGCCAGTTTTAGGTTCACAGAAAAATTGAATAGAAGGCAGAGAGATTTCCCTTATACTCCCTGCACCCACAGCAGGTTCCATTTTCACATAATACTTTTCCTCGCTTTTTATATGAGGCTCACTGTTTCCATCTTTTTATTGTTGCTATTCATTTGTAAGAAAAGTCACTATTTCCACCATTTGGATTTGACTTAAACTTATTTTTCTGAGCATTTTCTACTCAACTAAGGACAGGAGCACTGTAAGGAGATTAAAATGGTGATAATATTGACAACCAACAGCTGAGTGCTTATCATGAGTAAGCCACTGTAGCATATACTTTATATGTGCTAACCACTTAATCTTTGCAAATATTAAATAATGATTTTTTATTATATTATGTTAGTCACCATACAGTACATCCCCGGTTTTCGATGTAAGGCTCAATGATTCATTAGTTGTGTATAACACCCAGTGCACCATGCAATATGTGCCCTCCTTACTACCCATCACCGGTCTATCCCATTCCCCCACCCCCCTCCCCTCTGTAGCCCTCAGTTTGTTTCTCATAGTCCATAGTCTCTCATGTTTCATTCCCCCTTCTGATTACCCCCCTTTCTTTATCCCTTTCTTCCCCTACTGATCATTCTAGTTCTTATGTTCCATAGATGAGAGAAATCATATGATAGTTGTCTTTCTCTGCTTGACTTATTTCACTAAGCATTATCTCCTCCAGTGCCGTCCATGTTGTAGCAAATGTTGAGAACTCATTCTTTCTGATTGCTGAGTAATATTCCATTGTATATATGGACCACAACTTCTTAATCCAGTCATCTGTTGCAGGGCATCTCGGCTCCTACCACGATTTAGCTATTGTGGACATTGCTGCTATGAACATTGGGGTGCATATGGCCCTTCTCTTCACTACGTCTGTATCTTTGGGGTAAACACCCAGTAGTGCAATGGCTGGATCATAGGGTAGCTCAATTTTTAACTTTTTAAGGGACCTCCACACGGTTTTCCAGAGTGGCTGTACCAACTTGCATTCCCACCAACAATGTAGGAGGGATCCCCTTTCTCCACATCCTCTCCAACAATTGTTGTTTCTTGCCTTGTCTATTTTTGCCATTCTAACTGGCGTAAGGTGGTATCTCAGTGTGGTTTTGATTTGAATTTCCTCGATGGCTAATGATTTTGAACATTTTTTCATGTGTCTGTTAGCCATTTGTATGTCTTCATTGGAAAAGTGTCTGTTCATATCTTCTGCCCATTTTTTGATTTGTTTATTTGTTTCTCGTGTATTGAGTTTGAGAAGTTCTTTGTAGATCTTGGATACCAGTCCTTTATCTGTAGTGTCATTTGCAAATATCTTCTCCCATTCCGTGGGCTGCCTCTTAGTTTTTCTGACTGTTTCCTTGGCTGTGCAGAAACTTTTAATCTTGATGAAGTCCCATAAATTCATTTTGTCTTTTGTTTCTCTTGCCTTTGGGGATGTGTCATGAAAAAGGTTGCTTTGGCCGATGTCGTAGAGGTTGCTGCCTATGTTCTCCTCTAGAATTTTGATGGATTCCTGTCTCACATCGAGGTGTTTCATCCATTTGGAGTTTATTTTTGTGTATGGTGTGAGATAGTGGTCAAGTTTCATTCTTTTGCATGTAGCTGTCCAATTTTCCCAGCACCATTTATTGAAGAGACTGTCTTTTCCCACCGGATGTTTTTTCCTGCTTTATCAAATATTAGTTGCCCAAAGAGCTGAGGGTCCATTTCTGGGCTCTCTATTCTGTTCCACTGGTCTATGTGTCTGTTTTTGTGCCAGTACCATGCTGTCTTTGTGATCACAGCTTTGTAGTACAGCTCGAAATCCGGCATTGTGATGCCCCCAGCTTTGTTTTTCCTTTTCAACAGTTCCTTGGAGATTCGGGGTCTTTTCTGGTTCCATACAAATTTAAGGACTATTTGTTCCAGTTCTTTGAAAAACATTCTCGGTATTTTGATCGGGATAGCATTGAAAGTGTAGATTGCTCTGGGTAGCATGGACATTTTAACTATGTTAATTCTTCCGATCCATGAGCATGGAATATCTTTCCATCTTTTTATGCCTTCCTCAATGTCTTTTAAGAGTGATTTATAGTTTCTAGAATAAAGGTCCTTTACGTCTCTGGTTAAGTTAATTCCAAGGTAACGTATGGTTTTTGGTGCTATTGTAAATGGGATGGATTCCCTGATTTCTCTTTCTTCGTTCTCGTTATTCGTGTACAGAAATGCAACTGATTTCTGAGCATTGATTTTGTATCCCGCCACGTTACTGAATTGCTCTATAACTTCTAATAGTTTGGGAGTGGCTTCTTTTGGGTTTTCCATATAGAGTATCATGTCGTCTGCGAAGAGAGACATTTTGACTTCTTCTTTGCCGATTTGAATACCTTTGATCCCTTTTTGTTGTCTGATTGCTGTTGCAATGACTTCTAGTACTATGTTGAATAATAGTGGCGAGAGTGGGCATCCTTGTCGTGTTCCTGATCTTAAGGGAAAGGCTTCCAGCTTTTCCCCATTGAGAATAATATTTGCAGTAGGCTTTTCATAGATGGCTTTTATGAGATTGAGAAATGTACCTTCTATTCCTACACTCTGAAGGGTTTTAATCAGGAAAGGATGCTGTATTTTGTCAAATGCTTTTTCGGCATCGATTGAGAGGATCATATGGTTCTTGAGTCTTTTCTTGTTGATATGATGTATCACGCTGATTGATTTGCGAATATTGAACCACGCTTGCATCCCAGGTATGAATCCCACTTGATCGTGGTGGATAATCCTTTTAATGAACTGCTGGATTCTATTAGCAAGTATCTTGTTGAGGATTTTGGCGTCCATATTCATTAGGGAAATCGGTCTGTAATTCTCCTTTTTGAGGGGGTCTTTGCCTGGTTTGGGGATCAAGGTAATATTGGCCTCATAGAATGAGTTTGGTAGCTTTCCTTCTGTTTCTATTTTTTGAAATAGCTTTAGGAGAATAGGTATTATTTCTTCTTTGAATGTTTGGTAGAATTCCCCAGGAAAACCGTCCGGGCCTGGAGTTTTGTTATTTGGAAGGTTGTTTATCACTGACTCAATTTCTTCATAATTAATTGGCCTGTTTAAGAAATCAATTTCTTCCTTTTTCAATCTTGGTAGTTTATAGGTTTCCAGGAAGGATTCCATCTCTTCCAGATTGCTTAGTTTATTGGCATATAGCTGTTGATAAAAATTTCTAATAATCCTTCCAATTTCAATGGTGTTCGTCGTGACCTCTCCTTTTTCATTCATAATTTTAATAATCTGGGTCCTTTCTCTTTTCTTTTGGATAAGTCTTGCCAGTGGTCTGTCAATTTTATTGATTCTCTCCAAGAACCAGCTTCTAGTCCTGTTGATCTGCTCTACTGTACTTCTGGTTTCTGCTTGATTGATTTCAGCTTTAATTTTGGCCAACTGCTTCCTTGTGCGTGGATTAGGCCTGTCCCTCTGTTGCTGTTCCAGCTTCTTGAGGTGAGAATATAAAAACTGCATTTTAGATTTTTCTATTCTTTTGAGTGAGGCTTGGATGGCTATGTATTTCCCCCTTAGGACTGCCTTTGCAGTATCCCATAGGTTTTGGACTGTTGTATTTTCATTCTCATTGGTCTCCATAAATTGTTTAATTTGATTTTTGATTTCCTGGTTTATCGAGTCATTCCTGAGCAGGATGGTTCTTAGTCTCCAAGTGTTTGAGTTTCTTCCAAATTTTTCCTTGTGGTTGAGTTCCAATTTCAGAGCGTTGTGGTCTGAGAATATGCAGGGGATAATTTCAATCTTTTGGTATCGGCTGAGACCTGTTTTGTGTCCCAGAACATGGTCTATTCTTGAAAATGTTCCATGGGCATTAGAATAGAATGAGTATTCTTTGGTTCTGGGGTGTAGTGTTCTATATATATCTAAGAGGTCCAACTCGTCGAGTATGGCATTCAAAGCCTTTGATTCTTTGCTTAGTTTTTGCCAGGGTGTTCTGTCTATTTCTGAGAGTGGAGTGTTGAGGTCCCCTACTATTAATGTATTTTTATCTATATGTCTCTTTATTCTGGTTAAGAGTTGGCTTGTGTATCTTGCTGCTCCCCTGTTGGGGGCATATATATTTATAATTGTCATATCCACTTGTTGAATACTTCCTTTAAGAATAATATAGTGCCCTTCTGCATCTCTAACTATAGTCTGTAGTTTAAAATCCAATTTATCTGATATGAGAATTGCTACCCCAGCTTTCTTTTGAGGTCCATTTGCGTGAAAGATGGTACTCCATCCCCTTACTCTCAGTCTGAATGCATCTCTGGGTTCGAAATGAGTCTCTTGTAGACAGCAAATGGATGGGTCATTTCTTTTTATCCAATCTGCAACCCTGTGGTGTTTAAAGCAAGAATTTAAACCATTAATGTTAAGGCTGAGTACTGAGAGATATGCTTTTAATTCTGCCATGTTGTCAGTAAAGTCTTTGTTTGTATTGGCTGTGACTTTCTGTTTTGTATCACTCTTGGGGCCTTTTTACTTTTATAGAACCCCCCGTAATACCTCCTGTAGGGCTGGTTTCGTGGTTATGAAATTGGCTAGTGACTGTCGATTCTGAAATGTCTTTATTTCTCCATCAATTCTGAATGACAGCCTTGCTGGATAAAGGATCCTTGGCTGCATGTTTTTCTCTGAAAGAGCTTTAAAAATGCTCCCCCAACCCTTTCTCTCATTCCAGGTCTGTGTAGACAGGTCTGACGTAATTCTGATGCCTTTGCCTTGGTACGTGAGAAATTTCTTTGCCCTGGCCGCTTTCAATACTGTATCCTTGGATCTCATATTTGCGAATTCTTTGCAAATATTAAAGTCTGATTTTGTAGAACTTACAATTTTGTTACAAATAGTATTACTTAGAGTTCCATCGTCATCTCTTCATTAACACAAATTGCTTTTCTTACAGCATGAAAAAGGTCCGTTCTTTTTTGTAACGCATATTATATTGCACTGAGTATGTGGTTTCACTCCTAGGCAGGTTATCTGTACTTTAAGCTCATCTATGACTTCTTGTGTTTTAGGTAGTATGTTTAAGAATCCTTCCCAAGAGATAATCAACCCCTACATTCATAGCTTCTCTCTCTAAATATAAGTTAGCCTTTAATCACTTCTTTAAAGTAGTGGTTATGTCTTTAAGAAAATAACATCCCCAAAGTCCTACACTATTGACCTTCTCTGTCTCCATTAAATCTCTCTTGTCATTGTACTTCTCACATCTTGTACTAGTTACAAGGAAACTTGACTTTGACTTGACTTTGCCTTTATGGGCTGAACTCATACTTAGATTATTGCACATAATAATATATTACAATAATCAGTGAAAACAGGAGATACTTCCTAACCCTGATGATATGAATTAGGATCTAGGAAAATGTTGGGTAAAACAGAATGAAAAGTTGCATAGGTACAACAGATATTCAATATAATTGTGTCCAGACAAATGACTGGAAAATAGGTTTAGGTAAATGTAAATATAGAATCACCTTTATAAAGCAAGTTCAGCATACTTAAAAGTATTAGATCCGAACTCTTCATAAAACTTGGCAACTGAAAGTGCTGACATCATAGCTCGCTCTTCAAATTATTTTCAAAATAATAGCAAAAACTCATAAACTACATTTAATACAAGACAAAGTATCACCTTTTTTTCTTATGTGACTAACTCACGGTCTCTATTTAATAAGAGAACCATATTTTTTTGAAGGAGTTAATTAGTAAATTATTTATTAATTAATTAAGCACATACTTTTTAAAGCCCATTATGTACCAGGTACCATTTTAGGTACTGGGGTTACCTCAACAAACAAACAAAAATCCCTATCATCATGGTATTACATTACAACTTGTCATAGCATCCTAGTGGAAGGAAGAGGAACATAAGCTTATAAATAGTTAGAATGTCATATGGTGGAGAAAAGTTAATCAGGGAAGAAGAACTGGGAATGAGCGTGTGTTTGACTGTGTGTATGACTGGAATTTACATTAGGATAGCCAGGGAAAAGCTCACTGGTAAGACCTGAGAAGCAAGGGAGTATGTCATGTAAATATCTGTATGTTAAAACATTTTAACATCATTTACATTTATTTAATATCTTTCACATCATTTTTTGGGTCTGAAATCACTTTTATTTTCCTTCCATTTTTTTGTTTATTGAAGTATAATTTATGTACAGTAAAATTCAACATTTTAGGTGAATAATTCTATTAATTTTGATGAACACACAGTTATGTGACCATCAAAATCAAGATAAAGAACGGTTCCATCATCAAAAACATTCCCTTGCACCTCTTTGTTGAAGTGTCTGTTTGAATCTGACTATTTTTAAATTATTGGATTGCTTGTTTTCTTATTACTAAGTTTAGAGATATTTTAAATATTCTGGATATCAGTCCTTTATCAGATATATATTTTACAAATATTTTCTCCCTGTCTGAAGGTTGACTTTTTATTTTCCTAAGAGCCCTTTTGAAGAGCTTTCATGTCAAGTTTAAAAACTAAAATATCTGACTCAATTTTTACACTATATAGTAGTAGTCTGCTGTTATAGGATAACAGGCAATAGAAATATGCATAAATGTGGACATTTTTAGCATATGATATAGCTCTTTATAGGGAAAGAGCAGAAGGGGAAAGCTCACCTCTTTCTAAGCTATTAGGAAAGTTACTTATAAAGTAGCCTGAAAATACAGTAAATTCTTAATATTTACAACATGACTGCAATTAAAATGGGGCACTGATGGCTATTTTGGTTGTATCTAAGACATTCACCTTGCTGTTTAGTTTTCAGATGAGTTTTTTCTTTCCTTTTGGGACCTTAAAGAACTAAAAAAGGGGGTCTGATATGATTTAAGATGGAAAAATAAAGGTGCAACTTGGAACCCCTTTTCCCAAAAATATAACAAAATCAACAAAGAAGAAGAATATACAATAACAAAATTAATTGCACAAATCAACTAATGGAATTGTAATGACCAAATGATGAAATTTAATGGCCTGGAGACTAAAGAAAGAAAGAAGTAATTCTGGAGAGTAGCTCAACACAGCCAAGCTCTTAACCCCACTTTGAACTCCAAATCTGGAGAAAAGTGGATATTGTTATCTTTAGTTTTTCAGAGTAGGGAATTTTAGAAATTGATGCTAGGGAGAAAGGGTAAAATTGTGAAGATGTGTCTGACATTTTCAGAAAAAGAAGGATCCAAAGGAAAAGCATACCAAAGTCCAGTGGTTTCTTTTTAGGTGAATGGGATAAATACCTCCAATTGATCCAGAGAATAGTACAATGAACTACTATGCACCCAGAACCCAAACCTAAGAATGATCAACAATGATTGTCAATATTGTTTCATCAGTGTTGCCACTCCCTCCACTTTTCTTTATATTTGTAGCTTGCAAAAGGTGGTTACCAAATCAGAGTCATTTTTATAGCCAACAACATGTCTATTTATATGGCAGGTATTCAATGGTGTTTGCTAAATGAATCAATTAATCAATGAATGAATCAATCTCCATTTAGACACATCATTTCATTTCCCAGAAAATGAGTCTGCCTTTAAAAAAAAGATAAATATTATCTATGATGAATGTGATAATAGGCAAGGATATGCAAAGAACCACATAGCATTGAAACATGCTCGAAGACAGGCATTTTGAAGATAACAAGGCTAACATTATGGATTCTTCTTAAATAAGAAAGAGAATACTGCTAACGGGAACCTTTCTAAGCCAGTAGAACTGAGAAACATTGTTGGATGCTCAATGGTAACAAAATTAAAATGATCAGTCCTAAATTCACAGTGACAACTTAAACTGCTGAGTCATTAGCCTATACCTTAGAACACAGTACAGGTACTAATTTAAATATGCCCTTTTATGGAAATGTCAGATCCAAATTGATGTAATTTTATCTATTTTTTGATAGTGAATTTTCTCATCTTAAAAAGCCAGTGGCAATAAATGTGTGTGTGTATATATATATGTATATATATATATATATATACATACACCCATGGACATACAAGCCAAACATAAACACACATAATTACATCGGTTTTGCCCTTTCTTTTCCAAATGCCTCAGAGGTTAGTTCTATTTATCTGGGACAAAACGGATAATCTCCATAACTGTATGTTGTGGAAAAAATACGACAACATGATACCAGAATCCCTAATTGTCAACTGAAATGTAATTTATTAAATCATTTAGATATTTAGTTTATACCATACTAAAGACCTAAATATTCTGAAATATGAAGTTCTTAACACTATTATCATTGTTAAGAAGGATTGAGGCTATATTTGCCCTAAAGAAGCAGTAATTTATCCCAAGATAAATGTTAATATTTGGAAGCAATTGCAATTAGAATGGAACTTAAGTATCCAGAGGAAAACCTCAGTGTCTACTACTGGGAAACTGGTGGCATAAATGAGAGTAAGATATGGGCTATTAGTGAAGAAACTATTTTACAGGAGCTGATTTGATCTGCCCTCTTTGCTTTTCAACATAATGAATAAAACATTGTAATGCCTTTAAAATTTATATAAGTTTAGTTATGAAATTTTAATATTGGCAACAGTACCATTTTAACTCTAAGAATGTAATTAAATTTAACCTTCTGTTTCTAATTCAATAAAGCAAAATTTATCAAAGCTTACTTTACAGTTCTTCAAAAAGTAGTCTGCTGAAGGTGATTTTTACCTCTGCGATGGCACCATCTTGAGTGGAACCATTAAGAAATCACACCAATCCATATAAGGAAAAATACTACCAATTTAAGTATCCATTCTTAGCTTAGTCTTTTCTCCCCATCCATCTACAATTTCAACTCAGCATTAAATCTCCAAGGAACTACACCATACATTGTTGTATATGGAATTAGAAGACATGTCTCTAATTCACCGCAACATTTTTTTTTTCTCTGCAACAATATACTGGCTAAAGACTTTTTAAAAAATTAATGAATTTATTTTTAAACATTTTATTATTTATTTTTGTGAGAGAGAGAGAAAGACCACAAGTGGGGGGAGGGGCAGAAGGAGAAGCAGGCTCCCCACTGAGCAGGGAGCCTGATGCGGGGCTCAATCCCAAGAGCATGGGATCATGACCTGAGCTGAAGGCAGACACTTAACTGACTGAGCCACCCAGGCGCCCAGCTAAAGACTTTTAAATATTGATTATTCTGGACATCAAAGTAGTTGGTAAGTCTGAAATGTGTTGTCACTTGAAATAAAAAACATCTCCATTTTACTAACAACGTTAAAGGATTTATGGTTGAAACTATATGACATCAAATTTATAGAAAAGAAAATTATGCAAGTAAATGTGCATGGTTGTGTTTCACAGATATACACATATCGTTAGTCTATTTTATTCCTTCCTACAAAGGATTACTTAGAGATTACTACCGTTACATTGGGAAAAAAATGAAGGATTGAGATTCAGAAGACCTAAACTTCTAGAAAACAATAAAATCATGCAAAGAGATGTGCATATTTTTGTTTAATGAATATATACAAAACATTTTAAAAGAAGTTTCTGCTAAAAGCATTGTTTGGGGATGGCCACTGCGCAAAAGAGAAAAGAACTGAAAGAGAATTGTGGATTAAGATTCATAAAACATCAGTTGTAGTCCCAGTTCTACTTTAATTCAGTTTGGGGGAATTCACTTAACTACTTAACAATCTGATTCCTGATTTGTTAAATAATGAGGATATAATACACAACCTCTGAGGTCCTTTTTAGATCTAAGAAGTACTAATATTCTAAGTTGTCAGAATTAACACCATTCTTTTGTAGGGAGTTTATATATTTTGAAGTTTAAATAAGCAATGTTCTGGGTCGCCTAGGTGGCTCAGTCAGTTAAGGGTAGGCCTTAGGCTCAGGTCATGATCCCAGGGTCCTGAGATCAAACCCCGAGTCAGGCCTTCTGCTCAGCAGGAAGTCTACTTCTCTCTATCTCTCTCTCTCTCTCAAATAAATAAAATCTTTAAAAAAATAAAAATATAAACAAACAAATAACCAATATATTAAGAGTGGTTAAAGAATGTTAATTCAATATAAATATAAAGGAAAAAATAATAAAATAACAGATATCCTACCATCTAGCTATTGCCATTACTGTTATGTGGACTTTTCCACATATGTGTATATTATGTAAAACAATAACAAGGCTCTCTAACTTGTTTTTCTTCATAAATACAATATAACAAATAGCTTTCCACATTATTTCCATGTATAGATTAGGATACATTTAACTATAGATTAGGATAAATTTAAGTGCTTCATTTGTATACACAAAATATATTTAACCAATCCCCCTTTTTTTTTGGACTAATAGACTTTGTTATTATAAAAAAACTGTGATGAATAACATTATAGGGATATCTTTACTAATTTCTCTATTTCTTTGCTATAAATGCACAGATTGGGGATCATTTGGTCAAAAGGTAGTTATTTCTTTTTAATAATTTAATATAGCTTGACAAAGCACCATACAGGAAGTTTGTCCTGACAGAGTTCCACAAGTGGTATATCAGAGGGCTTATTTTCTCAAAACAAAGACAATCCTGGGAGCCTCACTGCTGCTAATCTTTGTTATTTTGATAGACAAAAATGGTACCCTACTCTCATTTCAACATTAATTTACTTGATAACTAATGGGAACAAATGTGTCACTACATGGTCTGGGCCACTTCTACTTTTTTTTTAGTAAATTTTTTGTATGTGCTTTACCTCATTAAAAAAATTGACAGACTTTATATTTTATAGCAGTTTTAGGTTTACAGAAAAATTGAGCAGAAATTACAGAGTTCTCATATACCTCTTCTCTTCCCCAACCACCCAGTTTCCCTATTATTAAAATTTTACAATGTGGTATATTTGTTATAACTGATAAAACAATATTGATACATTATTATTTCCTAAAGTCCATAGTTTACATTAAAGTTTTCTCTTTGTGATGTATACAGTTGACCCTTGAACAACACAGGAGTTAGCGTCAACAAATTCCCCACTCTTGGACAGTCAAAAATCCTCACATAACTTTTGACTTCCCCAAAACCTAACCACTAATAGCCTACTGTTGATAGGAAGACTTACCAATAACATAAATAGTCAATGAACTTTTATTTTTTATATGTATTATATTCTGTATTCTAGCAATAAAGTAAGCTAGAGAAAAGCTGACCCTTGAACAACACAGTTTTGAACTGTGTGGGTTCCTTTATATGCAGATTTTTTACAGGATAGTACTGTATCTTCCCTTTGTCATGATTTTTTTATTAACATTTTCTTTTCTCCAGTTTACTTTTATGTTAATATATGTTTATTAGTGTAATACATTACATTAACATATGAAACATATTAATCTATGTATATCTCTGTTAGATATATATAAATATGTTAAGATTAGTCTTTCATCTATCTGTATCTTAGAAAAAAAAACCTCTACCACTTCCCCATTTAACACAGTAAACCCTACACATATTCAGCATTTCCTTTCTTTTCTGTGCCTTATTTTTTGCCATAGCACTTACCACCATCTGACATGCTTTAAATTTCACTTCATTATCTATTTATTGAATGCTACCCACAACTAGTGTAAATTCCATGAGGTCAAGAATGTTTATCTGTTTTGCTCACTGCTGTATATGTAGAACTTAAAACAGTATCTGGCACATCTTAGACACTCAATAAATACTTGTTGAATAAACAAATACGATGCTGTATTTACAGAGATGAATCAAAAAAGACAGACTCTGGGAGCACCTGGGTGGTGCTGTCGGTTAAGCATTCGACTCTTGGTTTCGGCTCAAGTCTCAATCTCACTCAGGGTCCTGAGATGGAGCTCTGCATTGAGTGCCACACTCAGCTTGGAGTTTGCTTGGGTTTCTCTCTCCCTCTCCCTCTGCCCCTCCCCTCCTCTCTACCCTCTCTCTCAAATGAATAAACTTTTTTTTTTTTTTTAAGACAGACTCTGCCTTTGTAGAGTTTACAACATGGTGAGGAGACAGACACAAAACAGAGCAAGAAATAAATGTGTAGCTATGAATACAGAACAATATGCAGGAAGGAACTGAGACACTGCATTAATAAAATCTGGGGCATGCGTGAGACTGTACTTCTATAGAGTGATTAGGAAATGCCTCTCTGAAAATGATCATCCAAGCAGAGAAAGAAATATGTGTGTAGGTCCTAAGGCAAGAAACAGATAGATGGAGTCTTGGAAAATAAAAGAAGGCAGGCATGTGGCTGAACCATTACTGGAGAGAGAAGGGGATAAATCAGCTTGTAAGCCATAGTAAGGAGTTTAGATTTTATTCAAAGTGTAATGGGTAACTACTGAAAAGTTTTAATCAGGGATGAAACTGATTGGATTTATATTTTAAAAAGCTCTTTGTGTTTGCTTTGTGAAGAATGTATTGGGGAAGAGGGGGAAAAGAGAGGAAATGGCAAGACCAGTTAGGGAGCTGTCATAGTAGGCAAGTAATAATGATCGCCTGGCATACAATGAGGGGAGAGGATCTGCAATTAGACTGGACATACATTTGGGATGTAGAATCTATAGGACTTAGTGAATAACTGAATATTGGAGAGGAGGAGGATGCCACAATTAAGGATGCCTCTCTGGTTTCTGGTGTCTGGTTAAGCAAATGAATATATAGTAGTACAATTTACCAAGAAAGGGAGTACTGGGCGGGGGGGGGGGGGGGGGGGGAAGTGATGGTGGTGGTGGTAAAATCAGACCTTAAATATTAAACCATTTTTGCATTCATAAAATAAGTTCTGCTTAACCATGACATTTTATATACTGTTTGATTCTCAGGCTTCTTTTTATATTGAATTTATAATACCAACTTCCTCTTCCCAGGCACTATCCATGAAAGCTGGGTTACAATATGATTTCTAGAAACCTCCTCCTATGAGGACCTTGATAATTATAAATTCGAGAAAGGGTAGGAGACAGTGTTCAGGAGTTCTCCCAAAACTGTGCCACTTACCATGGTAATAAAGTTGATCATCCTATGGACCTGACAAACCCTATTTGCCTCAAAATTGGTGAAGGAGGCAATATTCTTCACTCCTGAGCTGTAGTGTTTGTACTTTCTTTTCTTCTAGGAAGGCAACAAAACTGCAACTGTTATGCTTACTCTCCTGCTTCCAATGGTGGGTCCATCCTTCACATAATAAACCAGATGTTCGGTGTCTCATGTCTGTAGTCTACCATGTTACCCAACTGTATAATATGTGCTGAAACAGAATGAGGCAAATACTAAATTCTAAAGCCATGCTGTCTGATATTTTATTAAGGCTCACAATTCCGTTTCTAGAACATAAGTGTAAATACAGGCAGTATCAGTAGAGCACAAACAAGATGTCTCTAAAATTTGGTACTAAAAATTCTATAGAACTGGTCTTTCTATGAATATTAGGGTTTAATTTCTATTTTTGTCTAAGTCAGAAGAGTAGTTTCAATTAAAAATAACACTTAACAGTGGCCTTAATCAATAGAGTAGGAAAATGGTTTTATCAAAGTCTGACTTTACTGATTCATTTTAACCTTTGACTAATTGCTTTGATCTCCTTTCAGTTTACTCTTTCCTGAAAGCTACCATGGGCATTTTTATTTTTAGGATTCATGTGCCTGGGGAGGTACCAAATACTTAAAGCACCTCTAAAAAAGGTGCTGTGAAAATACTTATCAACATCTTTTGGGAGTTATTTTCCCTATTTCACCTTGCACACTAGGAGGGAGAGAGAAAGCACCTAGACGTTGAAGCCCTCATGAAGTACAAGTCAAGGGTTCCTGAGCCAGCTTTCTGGGCACACAGCCTGTAAAGTAGCACACAGCCCCCTGCTCAGAAAGTCCCCAGCCTTGCCTTAATGCTCTTCTGCAGCTGCCTTAAAATTCTTAATAATTTTATCTTTGAACTTATGTTTTATAGTTGAAGTCTGGTGGGACAATGGAACATGCGTGTAAGCCAAGGAAATATGTGTAATATATGTGTCTGTCACTCATTCCTTGCTGCCCCATTCATAGACAGGGCTCATGATGCCCCCGTGAGCACACAGTTCCAGTGATGCTATAGTAGTGGGAGTTCAACAAGACTCAAAGGGAGAGTATATGGTAAATGTGTTATGTCAATGGCTGAGTAAGTAAGGGTGTTGACAGCCCAGATAAGTCATGGTTTCCGTATGAACCAGAATTTGCTTTGAATGTGGAAAGAAGGCAATGGTGTTCTAAGAAACATGAATGAATGACCAAGGAGCCTTATTGTAGCCTTTCTTACTTGCATTACTTCCATTTAGTAGTTGATCACTTATGCTGAAAATGATGATATAAAGGTAAAGATAGGGCAACCTATAGTTCTTTTTCCTTTTAGTTCTTCCTTACTCATCAAATAAGCTAAAAGTAGATTGTGGGTAGGATGTTCATATATCAAGACATAAAATACAAACAGATGAGTTAATTTTGTGCAGCATTCCCACTATTCTGGTAAGAATGAAATACATATGCCTGTATAAGCTCCAAGATATGGGGGCGCCTGGGTGGCACAGCGGTTAAGCGTCTGCCTTCGGCTCAGGGCGTGATCCTGGCGTTATGGGATCGAGCCCCACATCAGGCTCTTCTGCTATGAGCCTGCTTCTTCCTCTCCCACTCCCCCTGCTTGTGTTCCCTCTCTCACTGGCTGTCTCTATCTCTGTCAAATAAATAAAATCTTAAAAAAAAAAGATATGAATTATGTAATTTCTGTGATTCTGCATACTAGTTAAATGGTCCTATAGTTGCATTTAAAACTAACAATGCACAATGTAAAGATGAATTGTAAAATCCATACTAATAATTTAAAATTTTAACTCAGAACATTAAATAGCAAATTTAAAAAAATAACACAAAACACCTTGATAAGTCAAAAGAGGGACAGAAGAAGATAAAATAGCATTATATGTTAGCATGTTTAGCAACACCTTTTTCCCCCTACTTTTTGAACGAGAGGACCTAAATTTTCATTTTACAGTGGTCCTTGGGTATGACTGCTAATATATTAGGGGATGCATGTGTGTGTGTGGTGTGTGTATGTAGATCATATTATTCTGCCAGCGAAATAAAATAGTTAACATTTTTTAGGGTTTTCATTACAATGGGCAGAGCCATTTTAGGATATTGCAAAAGTAGCTTTTTGTTTCTGACTATGCTGGGTGAGGGAAGGAAATGGGAAAGAGCTCCAGCAAGCCATCAAAAATGAGTCTTACCCCTTAATGGATCAAGTGGAAAATGTTTTTTTGTTGTTGGGTCTTTTTTTTCCCCTCAGGAACTAGTGTTATACCTCGGATACTTATCCTGGAAAAGGTCATTTCTTAAATGGTATTCAGATGGTAGGAAAGTTGAAATGACCTCCTAAGAGTAAGCCATTTATCCTTTTCTTGCTGACAAGATAGGCCTCAAAAGCATTTATCATCTCTTTATTACTGAAAAAATGTTGAATGTCAAAAGGGGGACAATTTTCTAGATAATCTGGATTTTATCATTTCATTGTAGATTTGTAAGAAAAACCAAAAAGCTATGATTATTATTCTTCCATCCAATTAAAGGCCCACCAAAATGATATAAACTTTTTAAAATTGTTTTGGTCTTTTTTTAAAATGTCCAGTATTCTACCAAGAAATGTCAATTTTGTTTCTTTCTAATTTGTGGGAACTAGTTTTGTTATTTAGTGTTTTTTTTTTTCATAAGCAATCATAAATGTAACAACTGTTTTAGAGGAGGGATAGCCATGAATTTTAATGTATACACTGGGTATTTTAAAAGATGGAGAGCTAATTCCAATAGGAGTAGACTGAATTATTTATGTAGGTTGTACTGATTACTTCTGGAATCAGAATTTTCTCTTTTGCTCCAGCAGTTAGATTCCTTTGCCACATTTAATCTAGTTTAAAGGTTTTTGCACAACTTCCTGTGTGTCCCATAATTTAACATTTCCTTTCATAATTAAAAATATGTAGACATTTTAAACATAAAGTTGACATCTAACTTTGGTGTTTGAATGAAATCTTCTCTGGACATAAGGGAGTAGAAAGAACCATATGTCTCTTACGTCTTCAGTCTTCGGAAAAGAAACAAAAAATATCCTGCGCACAGTGGGTAACTGTTTGCTACAGTAAAGGTTGTGAGAGTTAATGGAGAGGTTCAAATGCCTGTTAATGGGACATCGATGAGAAACATCATATAAAATTTTCAACTCATGTTATGAACAAAAATGAAGACGTTGTAACATTTTCTAGTAAGATATGCCCAAAGTTCATCTAGAAGAACCTCTTAGGTAATAAGTAATGAAGGGGCAAATATTAGAAGGCCATTGGACTCAATGACTTCTTTTAATCCTTCTAATTCTTTTATTTTATGACTCTATTACCACTTTCCCTGAAAAGATAATTAACAACTGGGAATCTGATTTACTGACAGTGTTCTTGGCGGGCATGAGAGAAGATTCGGTCACCTAGCAATCAAAACAATGTGGCCAGATGTTCTGCATCAACTAACTACCAACACATTTAAACAGCTATCACTGACTAATGTGGTGGTAATGAAAGCATCTCTTACAAATGAAAATCAGACGTGCACGTATCCCAACATCTGTGATGTTCATTCCATTAACTGAGCTTTTAATGACAATTAACTGCATTTTTCACATGCTGAATACTGCTCCCTTGTTACAAGGTAATAGGCCATATTCCCAGAAAGCCAGAACACACAGGGAAAGGAAAGCACACACAAAACCTTGTAATATAAATAGAACACTTCTGGCTAAATGGTGTTGTTAAAAGGGGAAATACATTTGTATTTTGGCATTAAAAGCAAATAATTTTTGTCTATTTTAGAAATGCAAAAGGGAATCAATTAACAGTTCACCCTGCAATGAGAAAAACGTCTCTCCCCTTCCTGCTCCCAACTGTGGCTGCTAGACCTGGAATAGGGGTCTACTGTCTTTCTGTTGAAGAGCAGACAGTCATGCCCTAATCCTTTAGAAGTGCTAAACTCGGCACTCACAGTGTTTATTCTGTTACCTTTCTGAGCATTTCTCCTTTAGGAACTCTTTCAGTAAAAGCCATATTAAATTAATATCCTCAACCAGTACTGATATGTTACCAATAATTTTTTTAAGATGCAAGGGGTCAGAAAATGAAACTGAAGTAATAAAAATAATATTATTTGTCATATTTTTCTTACTTTAAAAAATATTCAATAAAGTACTTATATATACAGTTTTAAAAAGAAATCAAATGACACCTTCTCTTCCATGGTTCCATTTATTTAAAATGTTTTTTGACCTACAGTTTTTACCTCATATTTTTCAAGAATCTAACCCCACTATTTATTTTTAGGCTCTAAAGATTTCCTTTTATGCAAATGTATCTTCTTAATATCATCTTATTTGCTTGGTGATCATGCCTATTTTCTTTCTCCTGTCTTCTTGGTATAATAGAATCATCATTTTTACTTAATAATTAATATTTACATTATTGCGACTATTGTTCAGTATAAAGCCAGGTAGTATGTTATTATAGTTCCTTTCTCACAAAGCTGTTGCCCATTTTGTTTTCATTTGTGTTGTTTACTCTAATCCAATCCTTAATTTTTTCCTAGCGCTCCATCAGATATGGGATGTTCTTACAGAAGTTTTTACTGCAAAAGCCCTATCACATTTGATAGATTTATTTCCTTCTTGTTCCTGGAGCCTTTCCTTTCTCTTCCTGCTCCAGCAGGTACTTATCTCTCTCTAGACTGGCTGTCTCCTTGGACTTCATTTTACCGCTTGCCAGGAAAGTGATTTTTGACTGACTCACCAATTAAGTAAGTTTGGTATTAATGTCAGATCTGACTGTGCCTGAAATAAGAAATCAGTGAAATGAGACTGTAAAGACTGTAAGCTTAAGAAAATAGGCCAAAGTAATTTCTCATAAAAAGACAGAAGATATTTATTCACTCAATCACCACTAAGTACAGAACCTCACACATGCTGCTTATAGGAAAATCATTATCAAGACTTGCACCAAGTCCAGTTCCACTCAGTTATACAAGTTCCCTAAGTCACTTGAACAAACTCTGCTTCTTTCTAAATGGCTATCTTGGCACTCATCCAGCTGTCTTGACCTTATGTAAGGTTAATTCTGCAGCCTGGATTGGAATTTCAGGATGAGGGCCCTGAATATCACATAGGTGCTGCCATCTGCCTAAGGTTCTCTCTTGTCTATTTTGATGGTCTCCCCACTACACCTCTCAGAGTGATTTGCACTAGATGCATTGTTGCTCCCATTGCACTTATCACCTTGGCGATGTGACAGGCTACCATCTCTTTATCAAGATAATGACCTCACTGAAATAGGGAAGAAGATTAAAAATATGTAACTACACTCTACCTTCATTGATATCGATTGCATAAAAAAAATTAGAGGTAAAACAGGCAGGACCATTTCATCCCTCAGGCACAGAACCTATCAGCATTTCAGGGACCTACTTTGTGGGAAACATTAAAGAACTGAAAGGAAAAAAGTAAGGTTTATTGTGTCTAAAACACAGAATCTAAAAAACTCAAATTAAATGCTTAATTACATATCCTGAGAAATGACAGTAATTACAAAATTTAACAAATTATTTAATAAATTATTAAGATTAAATATATTTAGTTATATTTGAAACATTTTGTTAGGCTAGATGTTTTTACTTCCCAAGAATTTCTAGGTATGCATACTGATTCCAATAACAACAGTATTAATATTAATGACAACAGCTGCATCTTGGGAAGGAGGGCTTTCTAATTTTTTTATTTTGAAAAACTTCAAACATAAGAAAACTTGAAAGAATAGTCCAAAGAGTACCTGTGTATCTTTTACTGATATTACATAATTGCTAACCTTTCAAGAATTTTTAAAGTTCTTTATAAGCTGGTTACTGTTCACACTAACCCTATCGGGTAGTCCATTCATCATCCTCGGTTTACAGTTGAGGCATCTGAGGCACAGAGAGATTGTACCCCTTGTTCTTAGTCACAGAGCTGGTAAATGTTGCTCTGGGATTCAAATCTAGAAATTGCCTAAGAGCCCATGTTTATTAAGAAGTCATGCAAGAAATCGTTCCTGTATTAAATGAATTATATACAAAGGCAAATCCTTTATAAATCATTTTACATCAAAATTATATTTAATGTAGGATGTAGGTGTGTTTTAATATGGTTTAGGGAATGAAATCTTGGAATATAATAGTGTCTAGAAAGCTCTTTAAAAGGCTGTGGGCAAATAGATGGCAGGGCAGAAGCAGATGTCCTTGGCAGTGCAGCCAGGGGAGAGATGGAAAAACTAAGCAAGATATGCAAAGATTTTGGCTTCATTCCTGCATCTGGAAAAGACAGAAGATGAAAGAAGTTTTGCTTTTACTGTGGTGACCAAATACATTTTAGAAAGCTTTTTATGCCATACTCCCTAGTTTTTCTGCAAAACTATGGACTTAACATACCACTAATTCTTAGGCTACAGAAACGACTCTTGTTCCTGGATTAATGACAAGGAAACTAAGATTTCTGGCCCAACCCTGAGTTTAGTCTCATTGGCAGCTGCCATTTCCAGGACTACTGAGCACACCCCTGCAGTGTCCTGGCATAGCGGGGAAAACGTTAATGTCCCAGATTTAGAGAACCAGGTTCCAGTTTCAGCTTTACCTTGAGGCAATCCCATTTAAATTTGGGGGGCATGAGTGTCCTCTATTATACTTCATGATCTTCAAGACTAATTTCAGTTCTAATATTATATGATTCATTTGGCGACACATACTAACTAGACCATTTTGAATGATTTTAGGCCAATTCTAATTTCTTTATATGCAAAATAAAGTTGTTGAAAGAATATCATGCTGCCTTTCAGCTGTTCAAAACAATTTCATATCTGTTGATATGTCTCCTTCTACCATCTTCACAGTCCTGTGAAAATACTATCCCCACTGGACAAGTGGGAATACTGAGGCCCTGTCACATCAGGTATTAAAGAACCAGCTGGTAACAAGGACAAGACTTAACCCAAGCCTCTGACTCTCAGCCCTTTCAATTTCAACAGGCAGTTACTTCTATAGCCTCATTTACTTGTTTTTCCTAAGAAACTATATATATATATATATATATATATATATTTCCAGTATTGGTGTTGATAGTAGGCAAAATAGAAGGTGATCAGTAAGATATGTTTTGAGAGCCTTCCAGCAAGGCCCTTTGTCCAAAAGAGAAATCCTTACTTTTTGTTGCAAGGCCTAAACGCCACAAGTACGCACATTTGTTAAGACCCTAGACAGAGCTTTCGGTCTAAAAGACAATGCAATCAAAGTGCTCCCAGAGGTGGTGTATCCTTAGCAGAAATTGGCTCTTTGTCAGGGAAAAGAGTGGAAGGCAGGTATAATTGGCCATGTTTAAACACCTTCTGGGAAAGGGTTTTAGAGCAGGATCCTGGTGTGGAGAGGAGGGATGACAACCTAAGTGAGTTGTCAATAGTAGAAAGAAAATGTGATGATACTGAAGGTAAAAAGCCAAAAATAGACTTTGCTTACGTCATCATTTTGCCTGGGGCCAGTTTTGATTTGTTCCTTTAACAAAGCACGTGCCCTTCCTAACCTTGAAAGCTTATGAGGGTTTTAAGTGAATATAAGAAACACAAAAGTGATGAATTCCAAGGTCACAGACAATAAAATTTCTCTAACTATGCTCAGGGTGTCTGCCTCTATTGTCCTTCAATCTCATCCTTTGGAGCAGCCCCCTTCAAGTATGTGCCCTTAATGGTAGTTCTAAAAGTGGAAAAAGCTAGGATCTGTAGTCACACAAATTTGGGGAATGCTGACTAATACGTTTAACCCTAAGAGATTAACAATGCACAGTTCCATATTGTAAGTTCTGAGAAGTGTGGGTCTGCTTAACTCATTGTTCCCCAAGTGTATTTGCCCATAAAATCTCTCTCTCTCTCTTTTTTTATAATAGCATTCTATGAAATGTTTTGGGAAAATTTTGCCATACTGTACTATCTGCGTAGTAAGAATAGAAGACTTTAAATTTTTTTGACTATGTTTAGCTGACATTTAAGTGTTCAAATCATGCATGTTCTAATTGTGCAAGAGTCTTTTTAAAATTTTTGAGTTTATATAGAATTCAGTTTTATTTCAGTTAATGCTTTTATTATCTAAGGATTCATAGCACACTTTTTACTAATTTCCTATATTAAGTACAAAAATAGTTCTCTCTTACTTCAAATATTCTTATCAACTCCAGGATTTTAAAATTGTGTGAATTTTTGGAATGCAAAACATTCCATGTTCATGGATTAAAAAAACATGTATTGTTAAAATGTCCATACTACCCAAAGCAATCTATAGGTTTAATGCAATCTCTATCAAAATACCAACAGTGTTTTTCAAAGAACCAGAACAAACAATCCTAAAATTCATATGGAATCACAAAAGACCCCAAATAGCCAAAACAATCAAAAAAGGAAAAACAAAGCTACAGTAATCAAAACAGTATGTACTGGCACAAAAAATAGACATACATCAATGGAATAGGACAGAAAGCCCAGAAACAAAACCTATGATTATACGGTCAATGAATCTTCAACAAAAGAGGCAAAAATATACAATGAGAAAAAGACAGTCTCTTCAACAAATGGTGTTGGGAACACTGGACAGCTATATGCAAAAGAATGAAACTGGACCACTTTCTTACACCATACACAAAAATAAACTGAAAATGGAGTAAAGGACTGAATGTGAGAAACCATAAAAAT
This sequence comes from Ursus arctos, assembly GCF_023065955.2. Lineage (NCBI taxonomy): Eukaryota > Metazoa > Chordata > Mammalia > Carnivora > Ursidae > Ursus > Ursus arctos. The sequence continues at coordinate 21,905,353 of NW_026622985.1, forward strand.
CCTTGAAGAGAGCACAGGCAGTAATTTCTCCTACATCAGGCCATAGCAACATTTTTTTTTTTAAAGTAAACTCTACCCTCAATGAGGGGCTTAAACCCACAATCCCAGGATCAAGATTTGCAATCTCTACCAACTGAGCCAGTCAGGCAACCCATGTCACAACATTTTTCCAGATATGTCTCCTGAGACAAGGGAAACAAAAGCAAAAATAAACTATTGGGACTACATCAAAATAAAAAGTTTCTGCACAGCAAAGTAAACAAGTAATAAAACTAAAAGACAACCTACTGAATGGAGAAGATATTTGCAAACAACATATCCAATAAAGGGTTAGTATCCAAAATATATAAAGAGCTGATACAACTCAATACCCAAAAAACAAATAATCCAATTTAAAAATGGGCAGAAGACATGAATAGACACTTCTCCAAAGGAGACATACAAATGGCCAACAGACGTATGAAAAGATGCTCAACATCACTCATCATCAGGGAAATGCAGATCAAAAAGTACAATGAGGTATTACCTCATACCTGTCAGAATGGCTAAAATCAAAAACACAAGAAACAACAAGTGTTGGTGAGTATGTAGAGAAAAAGGAATTCTAGTACACTGTTGGCAAGAATACAAACTGGTGCAGCCGCTGTGGAAAACAGTACAAAGTTTCCTCAAAAAATTAAAAGTAGCACTACCCTATGATCCAGCAATTGCACTACTGGATATTTACCCCCAACATACAAAAACACTAAATTCAAAGGGATACATGAACCCTGATGTTTATTGTAGCATTATTTACAATAACCACATTATGGAAGCAGCCCAAGTGTCCATTGATAGATGAATTGATAAACAAGATGTGGTTGGTGTATATATATATATATATATATATATATATATATACATATATATATAATGGAATATTATTTAGCCATTAAAAAAGAATGAAATTTTGCCATTTGCCATTTGCAATAGCATGGATAGAGCCAGAGAGTATAATACTAAGCAAAATAAGTCAGTCAGAGAAAGAAAAATACCGTATGATTTCTGTCATATGTGAAATTTAAGAAACAAAACAAATGAGCAAAGGAGAGAGAGAGACAGAAACAAAAAAACAAACAAAAAACAGACTCTTAACCATAGAGAACAAACTGATGGTTAACAAAGCAGGGGTGGGTGGGGGGATTGCTGAAATAGATGATGGGGATTAAAGAGTACACTTATCATGATTAAAAAAATAAATAAAATTTTAAAAATATGTGAATTTGCTTTTAGTGCTATAGTAACACTAGTATAGTAAATACATTTTAGTCCTTGGCAACATTTTCTTACATTTTAGAGAATGTAAGAGAAATTATTAAGTAGACATACAATTAGTAGAGAATGCTGGCAACAACAAAACATTAAAGTCTAGAAATGATATACATTACCTTTATTACCTTTTAGTGGGCAAAGTGTTTAAAAACTAGTTTTCTTTTTTGTTATTATAAAAGAGATTTTGATCATTTACCTAGGCTGGAAATAACTGATGGTCAAAAATGGTCACAACCTGACACTAACTTTTGGGTGCAGTGGAAAGGTCATTGGATTGGGAGAGAGGAGACCTGAGATTTAGGCTTGGCTTTTCACTAAGTATCTGTGTAAATTTGATTATGTAACTTCTCATCCGGGCTTTTATTTTTATTTGCTATTATTATCTTCACAACATAAGGCAGATAACTAATAAGGTTTTAGAATATGTTTATGAGTTAGTATGGGTTATTAACTTTCATGTCACTTAGGACCCATTTACTACAATAGTATTATTGAAACATGCTATATTAGGTGATAGTTCATAAATTATTTAACATACATTTAAAAATTCATTGAGAAGTTTCAAATGAACAAGGAAAAATTTACCTGGGGGGAAAAAAAAAGTAATGACTGGAAAGCCATTGTAAGTCATAATATCCATTTTCTTCTACAAAATTGAGCTCATGTATGATACACATTACTCTGATCCTCCTTCCTGTTGTAACTGAGTTTCCTAAAAAAATCTTTACTATTTGTATGTCCTCTTATGACTTCATTTAGATTCATGTCTTTAGGTATCATCTAAAAGCTGATTATTGCCAACATCTATTTCCAGCTCTGAGCGCCCCCTTGAGCTGTAGACTCACAAATACAGTCATTTACTTAACATCTTTACTTGGCTCTCTAACAGGTATTTGAAACATAACAGATCCAAAACTGAAGTCTCTACTCTCCACACAACCTTTACCCCAAACTTTTCACCTTAAGTTTTGTTTTTAAGTACAGGCACATAAAATTTTCCCAAATCTAGAATGGATTTTTAATTGGTCTCTTCAACTGTATAGATAAAAATCAACAAATTTAACTTCTCTATTTCTCATCATCTCCAGTGATAATGCACTAGTCCATGCAACCATCATCTCTCTTGGACTATGGCTACAGATCATTGTTAGGTCTGCTGCTCACCTGCATTTCTTTAAAAATGTTTCACATCATAGGATGATTTTTTCAAAACATAAAGTAGATCATTTCTCTGTCGCACTTCTAACTTTCCAATGGCTTCCCATTATACTTAGGAGCAGTCAAACTACTTACCACAAAGTCCTGCTTTGTCTGATCCCTGCCTACCCCTCCAGCCCCAGCTTTTAATGTCTTCTCCTCTCTAGTGTCCAAAATGCCAATAGGTAAGTCAGTTCTGTAATAACTTCATTACAGAGATGGACAATAACAACGAAAAAACTTCTAGCCATTTGTTTTTACTACAGCACCATCAGTGGCTTCAGTAATTGCTACACAAAGACAACTCTTGACAATTAGCCATTCACTCCTGAAAAAAATCGCAGAATACTCTGCTGTACCATGTTTACGTATTTTGACTTGCTCAATTCTAACATAAAGCAAAGGAAGAAAACAAACAAAACAAAACCAAACCAACCCACCAATCAATAAGCATACCTGAACCATATAAAAACCTATCAGCCAGTTTTCATATTTTGTCTACAAATCTAATGTACAAAGCTCTTTCAAATTTTACTTCATGTTTTGTTAAGTGCATTGACTTTGTTAAATTTTCCTGTTGGCATAAAATGTTTAGATACTCCTTTTAAATGAATACAAAAAGAAGATAGGTGAGTGTGATGAAATCAGCTGATATTAGATTTAAACACATACACACACACATATATATATTTCGCTATACATATTCAACGTATAAACACTTAAATAATTAATAAGGTTATCAATATTAATATTAATAATTAAATTGTTTATAAAACTTTAATATAAATTGTTTATAACTAATGCTCAATAGTTAATGTTAAAATTAATAATCAGTGCTAAACATGTTCTCTCTCTCTATGCAGTTAGTCATAGTTCAGTTAGAGAAATGTTTGTATGTTAAGGCCTAAGTGACTAATAATAGCTTAACATGCTCACCTAAGTGTTAACAAACTGATAACTTAATGAATGCTCATCTCACGAGTGAATGTCTGGCATTGGATGGGGTGGATATTTTTACATGGGAAATGTCCCAGCACTTTGAAGTGCATCACACATGCTACAACTATACTATATGTGACTATATGTGACTATATGTGACTATAGCCACATTTCATTCAATGTCAAGCCCTACCTTATCCTACATTTTTCTATCTTTTCCTATGGTCCTACTTGGGATGCACCTCCCATTTTTAATAAATTATATAGAAAAACATTGCACTAAACATGCCATCTTTCCAGAGGCAAACCAAGAAATAGACTCTAACTATAGAAAACAAACTGATGGTTACCAGAGGTAAGGTGGATGGGGGGATGGGTGATACAGGTGATAGGGATTAAGGACAGCATTTGTGGTTTTTTGTTGTTGTTTTTTGCGTTTTAAAAGATTTTATTTATTTGAGAGAGAGAGAGAGAGTAAGCGAGAGAGAAGGAGCAGGGGGAGGGGCAGAGGGAGAGGAAGAAGCAGACTCCCCGCTGACCAGAGAGCCCAACATGGGGCTTGATCCCAGGACCCCAAGATCATGGCCTGAGCCGAAGGCAGACGCTTAACTGACTGAGCCACCCAGGTGCCCCTAAGGAGTGCATTCGTGATGAATACCTGGTGTTGTAGGTAAGTGATGAATCACTAAATTCTAAACCCGAAACTAATAATTGCACTTTATGTTAACCAACTGGAATTTAAATAAAAACTTGAGAAAAAAAATCCTCTCTTTCCCTTCTTTCAAAATAACAGGGTATCATTGTCTCTTCAACAGTTTACTTCCAATTAGCACCATCCATCCTTCACTAGTTCCACTGAGGAGGGCATCTGTGCTCACATGCAGTGAGTCTGTTTTAGTTGGGAAGCCATTCATTAATTTCACAAGTAACTCTAAGGATGTTCACCACACCATTGTGTATGCTACTGAAAAACCTGGAAAATACTGAGATGTTTTACAGTGGTAGATTGTGTAAATCACCGTGGGATAGGATATAAAAGATTATGTATTAGCTTATTGATGGTATCTTGTTAAGTGGGAAAAAAGCAGGATACATAATAGTTGTGTGTGTGTGTTTGTGTGGTTTATGAATATATTTATGCCTGTCTATCTATCTTTCAATCAATCATTCATCTACTATTTCTATGTTTAAGACATACACAAACATGTAATAGCAGTTTTTCTGGATGGCAAACTTACAGATAATTGATATATTCTTATCCTCCCTATATTTTATTTCCCCCCAAGGTTTCTGCAGTTAGAAAGCTTTTTTTTTATTTGAAAAATACATAAATAATTCAAAAAAATGACTCAGGTTTTCTGACTGGTTTCATAGGAAAATGGTTGGAGCTATTATCCAATATTAGGTAACAGAAGGGAAAGAGCTGGTTTGAGGTAATATGGATTCCCTTCTGAGCGTGTTGACTTTGGACCAGCAGTAGTGAACACAGAAACAAACACAGTACTCGTGCACAGTAAATTTTCAAACAGAACAGAAAGCATGAAATGGAAAGCAAAAGTTATTTTTCTACCTCACCCCAACCCTTGAACTTCTTCCCAAAGCAATCATATTTTTTTATGAATTACTCTGGAAAAAAAGCATATGTACACATAATCTTTTATTTTATTTACCAGAATACACACAATATTATGCATTTTTTTCACTTAGTAGTATAGCTTGGAGTTATTTTCACACCAGAGCATAAAGCTTTATTATTTTTTAGTCACTGTAGAGTATTTCATTGTGTGCATGTAATTGAGTCATTCCTTCACTGAAGATCATTAGAATTGTTTTTAGTATTTTGCTGTTTCATATAATCTTCAACAAAAATTCTGGTACATATACTTTTTGCCAACTGTAGGTAACATTAAGAGTGGAATTGCCTGGTCATGAAATATGTGCATTTTAAATATTGATAAACATAGTCAAGTCATATTCCAAAAAGTCTGCATCCTCTTACCCTCCCATCAACAAGGTATGAGAGTTTTAATTTCCCCAAGCCCCTTATCAACACTGGGTAGTACAAAACTTTTTAATTGTAGCCAATCTAGTAGGAAAGGGGAAGCAATAATTTTCAGGTTTGGGCCAGAGACACTTTGGTCTCATGGAGAAGACACACTATGACTAGGATTCTTGGCATCCCTTCTCACAGGACCACCTGTTCTTGCAGAGGGGTTTGCCTGTCTAATTTATTTTCTATTTTCTCTTCCATTCTACTAAATCCCTACTAATTGCAGGAAGTAATTTTTCTCAGTGACTATGCACATTTACTTGTCCTTTTATGCTTACCACTAAGCTGGGTAAAAACAAAAGGCTGACCCAGGTAGTTCTTCCTGACCTTGGTGAATTGCGGAGACAAAGGGGAGGCTTTGAGCCTCTCCCTGCCCCTTCTTTGAGTTTTGTTTTTCCATAGTCGGCCTCCTCAGTATATAAATTGGTATTAAACTGTAGGTGTACCTAAGCTATTGTGAAGGACTCAGGGGAGGAAGTGGTGATGAAAGAAGTGGGTGAATGGGGTAGAGAAGTGTGTAGACATTGCACGTTGATTTTTGGGATCCTCTGTCTCCCTGACTCCCACTATTCAAATATTATGATTAAGTGTACTGGCATTTCCTTTCCTTTATTTCTGACAAGGTACCTCCGCTGTTCTAAAATATTTTTTTTGGTTAATTTTGTTAAGTTTGGGAGAAAGCAATTCAATTATACAGCTTCACCCCATCATATAACCCCAGAAGCCCCTTTGCATATTTTTCACAATCTTAAAAAAGATAAATACACCTGTTAAAATGCATACACTTTATTTTCCGAACCAGAACATCTCTCGTGTGACTCTGCCAATTATTACACATACCGCTCATTATCTTGCTATCACACACACCTGCTGCTGCCTAGCCTTTTCTTCTTTTTATCAAAATGTTCATGGAGGACTATCTTCTGTCCCCTGTATGTTCATTCCTTTCTGGAGTTTATCCCTTCGTATTTCTCTCTGGTTTATTCATTTTCCTCAGAAACATTTTTTCTTGTTCTGCCAAGGTTCATCACAGAAAATTAATAAGGGTGATTAAAGGCATATAGTCCACCAAAATGATAAGAGGAAACACGGGAATTTAAACAAATTTTGCAAGAAAATCATATTTTTGTATGCAAAACAGTACAATTAAAGCTATTCTTGCAGTTCTAACTCTAAAGACCCAAGGCAAAATGTAAATGTTTTATAAAGAAGTTTAATACACTTTAAATACATTCTCTAGGCAGATATCCATAAAATAATCCATGGTACCAAGTTACCCCAAACTCCATTTTATTATTCTTCCAATAATTTCATTTCTGGTTCGATGCTTTCTCCTTTCATTGTATGATATGAATGAGTCTTTTGATGGGCAGTTTCACTGCCATTTTAAATAGTTTTACTTGGTTGCTATAGCACCTAAACCAAGGACATGACATCTCTACATTAGGCTCTTACAGAATTATGTTTCTTTCTGTCTCTAAGTGTGTGTGTGTATTTATATATGTACATATATTAATAATTCGTCCCTTAACCGTCAGCTCCCTTGGAAACATGTTCTTTTCCCCCCTGGAAGACTATTGTTGTATTCAAGTGAAGAATGCTAGAATAGAATGGTATTGTAATTAGTTTGTTTGCATCCTGGTAAGTCTTCTTCTCACCAACAGATAAACAATGGCAGGCATAAAAGCAATCTAATATTTATATTGAATCATTAATTTCCAAACAGCATTAGTAATTAACAAATAAAATGATGTGGGGCCAAGTTGTATAAGATAGTTTATGGTCAGCTTTTCTTTCCAATATATTGAAATTTTAATTTGATACTAGGAAACATGTTAGGAAAAAATGTTTATTTTTTGACTTTGAATGTCAAGTTCAGATCTCTTTTTTGGTCACTAATTTTTAGATCTGAGCAAAGGATTAAAATTAGAATGACACTGATTTCAAGAAAAATGAAATAAAGAATGAGATGCTCAAATATTTCTTAGAATAATTTGGAATCTGCGAGATGAAAAACATTACTTAAAACACTATCACCCTCAGTGAATGTGGTAGTGCTAGTTAATATGCTGACTGTGACAAAAAATGCTGTAAGTTCTACGCTTTAGTCCCTATCACATATTTATTTCTATCTTTTGTTCTTCTGGAAGAGAATAATAATAATAATAAAATTACTACTACTATCTTTTCCTGAGCATTTGCTCTATGGTACACATTGTTCTAAGAGCTTTACATATAACTGCTCATTTAATCCTTGTAACCAATTCTATGGAAAAGGTATTATAATTATCATTCTCATTTTTCTGGTCAGGAAACTGAGGCACAGAAAGTTAAATATTTTGTCTATGGTTCAAAGCAAAGAAGCAGGAGAGCTAGAATGCAAACTAGCCAGAGTGATTCCAGACCCGAAACCTTAATCTTTAGAAAAGGACCAGGTCATCTATACCTTTGTCTGAACCAGGCTACATTTTAACTAACTATGCTACCTTGAACAAACTGCCCTTTCTATCCCTCAATTTCCTCTCTAAAATGGTGATAATAATGCCTAGCTCATAGAGTATACTGAGAAATGAAATCTGGGTGTAAAGCAGGTAGAACAGTACTTGGCACATGAAAAGCAGTCAATAAATGGCAGTTATTATTATTTATTATTATGGTGGTTATCTCTTCTCTCCTAATATGATAAATTTTCTTCTGTGAACATGACAGCATAATTATGGTTTTCAGCAGCTTTGCTATGAACAACATGCATGAATATTAGGCTTCTGATTTGAAAAAATTTTCTTGTTTTGGTCTCACGACTGAAAAGGTTCATAACTTTTGGCAGAGACTAGAACTACAATCTGCCTCCAATGTAAGAAAAAGAATACTGTACCAATATGCCTGGGGAAGGAACAGGGACAATACTGCAGAAGTTTCCAAAGTTGACCATGAAGATTTAATACACATCTTGAGCCAGAGATACTCTGTCATTCCTCTGGGATTTCATGTTACTTTTGTACATGACCTTATTATAATGTTTCACACTACAATGTTACACTGTAAAGACCCGTAACAATACCTCTCGCTGGTGGTTTTTTTCCTAGCACCAAGTATAGCAGCTAGCCAGAGAAGGGACTCAATAAACATTTGGTGACTACATATATCACATCTTGCTGAGAATATGCCTGAAGGCTTTGGGGACTGATATTAATTCTAGCATTCTCTAGCTATGTAAGGTACACTGGTTATTTAATCTAAACCTCGGTTCCTTTATCTGTATAATGGAAATAATTAAAATACTTTCTATATAGGACTGTTGTGAACATTAATGAAAGTGATATATGTAAAATGGTTAATACTATGTCTCACACATCATGAGTGCTCCGCATGTTTTCCCTTCCCCTCCTATTACAATAAACATAAATGAGTAGGGAAAGCATCTGGATTGCGTCATTCTGTGTTGCAAGATACTACCCTGTGAAATATTTGGATTCGAAATATTTATTTCACTGAACACCCTTCCCTGCATGCTGCTTGTCAATATAGAGACTTTCTGATATAACATCTTTATATAAAGTGTAAGTGTATATAAATTGATGAGATTAATAATCATAACATCAAATTTAAAGCACATACATATGCACAAAGTGTGAGGGTCATTACCTATGCTATTCCATCCCGCATATCTAACATGTGAAAGTTACATAATTAACAGTACTTTTTCGATATTTTTCCAGTGGCCTTTTGAAAGATATTCTTGATAAAAAAAAAGACGAGGCCTGTGTTCATGGAGAAATATAAGTAAAAGAACGAAGAATATCACCAATAGCAGTTTATTTTGAAATACTATTTCTAATGCTATCATAACAAATGAATATATTAAATGATTTAATATTTGTGTAATATTTAGAATAGTACTTGGTACACCATGTTTAATATTTATTATTAAGTTTGCCAAAAACAATGTTTCCAGTTAAAAAGCATAGATGGGTAATGCTGTTTTCTCACAGACTGGGATTTTTCACTTCATAAAAAAAGACCACAAGTAAAACTAAATAAAGGTAAGCTTTTTCTTACAGGAAACAAATGTAAAAGGAATATAAAACAATCTAATCATTTAATGGAACAGCTACTTTTTCTGCCAAGAACTCACTTAAATGATCCCATTAGCTTCTGAAAACATTATATTTGGCATTAAGCTTTCCTTCCACTTCACAGAATTTAGACTTTTTAAAAAGATAATGAAATCACTTTCAATTAATACCAAGAATTGTTACAAAGTGGCCCCTATGTTCTTGACTGACTGCATTCTGCATTTTGTCAGTATTCTTTCTTCACTGAAAATTTTAAATTTGGTTATAAAAAGTAAAGACATGTGTTTACCTTTTAAGATGCCTCAGGGGGAAAAAAAATGACAAATGAATGAGACACAGATTGAAACCTTTGGTGCTCATTTTTAAAATGCTTTATATTTCAGTGCCTTCACATTGGCAATCTTAATTCAAGATAATTTTACATTTTTCTCATGCTCGGTATAGGAAAATCTCAATACTGTCATCTGCATAAGCTATTCAGATAGTAATCTTGAAATTTTTAGCTGCAGGGCTTCTAACTCTAAAATCATTTGGCCCCTAATTTCATATTTTTCAACGTCCATGCTTTTCAAAACTGATGAGATTAACGGAGATTTGGGGTTAATAAATACCACACACACTATTTTTTTTGTTCTTATTTTAGCTTCACGACACTCACAAGGGGTTAAACAAAAGAAGTAATTAGTAATCCTTGTATTACCAAAAGTGTCTCCCTTCACACGCTTCTGCATCTTCCCCACCTCGGGCTTCCCAATGTTGATGGTAGAAAGGAGAGTTCAGTGGTGTTCCTTTTGCCACAGATTAAACTCAAAAGCTAAACCAGTACACTTATAGCACCTGGTTTGAACCCACATTTGTGTCTTTTTTCTGTCCTATCCTCTGTGTGGTGGTGATGTGGTCAGCAAGGAAAGTGGGGAGGTGGGTGTATCGCCTTCATAAGTCACTACCTTAGTCAAGCAGAGCCTGGCTCTTCTGACATGCCCTGGTGACTACCTCATGGAAAGGCTTAGTCAATGACTATAAGACTGATGGGGGAAAGCTGGTAACTGGAAAGAAAAATGACAGTATTTCATTTAAAACTGATTTTACAGTGAAGTCAGCTCTCCATTTACCATCGTTCAAGTTTCTAATGACCCAGGACATAAACAGTGGCATCTCTCATCCTCCCCAACTCACACACACACACACACACACACACACACACACACACACACATTCAGAAACCCAGCATCCTTGATGCTGCTCCCATGGTAACTGTCATAGAATAAATGACAGAACTTTTAGAGAACCTCTTGGTTGGCAAGTCAAATAAGGAGAGAAGCTATGATCAGCAAGAATAATTAAAGAGAACTGATTCCAGAGCTGAAATTCAAAGCTGACTAAATAAGCCCAGATGACCCCAAAAGAACTTTCACCATGCTGCCTACAGAGGTCATTTTATGCTATTAAACTACTTGAAATTTTACCAGATTGAAATGTGTTTGTTAACAAGCACCCTCCCATCAAAAGCCTAAAAAATTCCAGTCACGAAAAGGAATTAATAGACTTTCACACATATAGTCATGTGAGTTATTTCATTGCCAATATTGCTTTTCTTCTAAGAGTCACTTGGGAAACAATGCTCACCTGAAAAGATCTGAACTTTGCCTGTGTGGAAGGGAATGGCAGACATAGAAATTGACGTTATCCTGGAGCTGAAATTTCCTTAGTGAACGGTGAAGTCTGGAGAGTGGTGTGAGGAACCTGGGAGAAAGAGGGGTACTGTGTGCCTATGCAGGTAAAAGTTTCCTCATAGCCTGGAAGATTCATCTGAAATGACTGTTTTAGATTTTAAGGAGATGACAAAAATACACATCAGATTTGATTGCAACATTTACAACTAATTTAAGAGCATATCAATTCTTTTTAAAGAAATGTAGTCCTTAAAAATTTACACTTGGTAGATACACTTGGTAGCTCAGCAAGATTATGGAGCTAAGGGTCCACCACAAATTAAAAAAAAATTATTTAAAGTTTTTGATCTTCTTAATCATCGCCATTAAATGTTCTCTTAGCTATTACCTTACACCTTCTAATAAAAAATCAGTGCTTTTTTTTTAAATGATTGCCCCTGTTAAATATACATTCTAAGAAATCAGAATTATTTTTATAAATTTTCTTTGGCTTATAGGGTTTTTTTGGGGGGGGGATAAAGTGAACAAAGGTCATTTCCCCCCAGGGCACGTGGGTGGCTCAATCTTTTGAGCATCAGACTCTTGATTTTGGCTCAGGTCATGATCACAGGATTGTGGGATCCAACCCCCTTGTTGGGTTCCACGCTCAGTGTGGAGTCTGCTTGGGATTCTCTCTCTCCTTCTCCCTCTGCTCCTCCCCTGCTCACACACTCTCTTTTAAAAATATAAACAAATAAATAAAATCTTAAAAAATAAAAAGATGATTTCCTTCTTATTCTACTTGTCAGTCTAAGCATTAAATACAGACAGCCACAGTACATGCCAAAAATCATGAAATGGCTGCTTTCTAATCATGAATAATTTCTATAACTTCTCATAGAAGTGGACTTGTTATTTTTATATTAGAAAATAATTTCTATGCATGACTTTTTATGAGAAATGTAAATTATTAAAAAGTATTGCCTCACTTATGCCCAGGGAGAGGTGACATTTATGAAGCACCTGCCATCTGCCAAACCCTTTGCCATGTTATTTCACTTAATACAGCACCCCTATGAGACAGATATGCAGCAGGAAACCAGGGACTTTGGAGGGTTTATGGTGGATAATGCACAGCTGTACATTTCTGTTGCCATTGTTGTCACTTTACATCTAGGGCAACTTGAGGCAAGAACCAAATGACTTAACATCATTTCTAGTTTCTGAAGTGAAACTGGCAATTGATTACAATGAATAGTGATGACGAAGGTCATATTGATAATGGTAAAGCAAAAATATAAAGAGATACTCAGTCTAAAGCTTTCATCATAGACTCCCAAAGTTCTCTACATAAACAATCTTTAAAATTTACTATCCTCTTACTGCTATGCAGAGTTTAAAGGAAATGAGAAAACCAGGAACAAAAGAAAAAAAGAAAAAGAACAAAGCAAGCATCATGCAAGAGGTGAAGAAACAATTTTAAAAAAATCCTTCAAGATGAAGTAAGTTTACTACAATGTCATATTATTCTGAAATTAAATACTTGCTCTGAGTGGAACTTAGATAGCAACACATTGAGACCAGTTCTCCTGAAACTCATGCTTATATTATTTAAAGCACATATTCTTCATGAAGGAAGCCTCCTCACCAGTGAACACACACATATACACACACAGTACACAATATAAAAATAATATACATCTGAACAGTTATCTCTCTAGGTTACCTCCCAGAGGAAAGCCTAGTACCACTTCACGGAGTTACTCCTGCTTGTTACACCAAGTTATTAATTTGCTGGATTAAATGGATCCTGAACCACGTTACATATGTCATGTCATCCTTCATTTTCTCCTAAGAAAATCTCTGCCCAGTGTGCTTTGACAGAAAAGGACAACAAAAACACTATACATGTAGGCTTGTTACACTATATATGTAACTCCCAGGTAGGCAGTTACGTAAACAGTCATCCCTCTGCCCCTCCCTAGGACTGGCGCTTGCTTAAAGGGGCAGGGTATGACGAGGATGCAGCATTATGCCTAGTTACAGGTACTAGCAGGCTGGGAAAACGAATGCGTCGTCTAGAAGTAACTTAGAGCAAATTTTATGACATTCTTCTGTGGTGGATAAGAAACAGTTTTAGGAAATTATCCACTGAGTGCCTTTATTCATGGCATATGTGACCACAAATAATTAATCCAGAAAAATATTGATAATATTTAATCAAATCTAAATCTAAAGATAATTTAGAAAAATAAATCAGGATGACAAAACATCCTTCATTAGGTTACACTGGCAGCAGACAACATACCTACTCAAGATTAATCAACAATGAAGGAAATTTGAGGAAAGAGCACTGTGTTGCATTCAAAGATCCAAGGTCTCTGTCTTTTCATCTTAAGATTGACTATGGATATAGTCAATCCCTACTTTTTTTCCAAGCCTAGTCTTCTTGTTCTCTGATGACATGGACAATAAACACCACAGGAGATCAGACCAATGTAGCTAAGTGTCTTCAGAGAAAGCTTTGTGGAAAGCATGGAACTTGAATTGCTTTCTGAAGCACAGATAGTATTTATATAGTTGGATCATGGAGACAGACAAAGAAATAAGTTGTTAGGGATGAGTCTTGCACAGAAGGAGCTGAGATTTGGTACCTTAAAGCAAATTGTTTGGTCAGGCACAATCATATTGTAGAAGGCTTAAATTCAAAACTGAAAATAATTTTTGTTTTTATTTTTTTTTCTCCACAAGTCATGATGAGCAGTTGAAAGTTTAATGCATGGTGTTTTATAAATAGGTATTTTATGAAGCTTAATTCTGTAGCAGTTTTAGAACAGATCACAGTAGGCAAGGCAAAGGTAAGAGTCTTCGGCATAAAATGGAGAATGTCTGGATTGGAGTATTAGCGGTGGAAATATAGGGATGAATGGAAACAGAATTAATTCAAAGAAAAAAATCCACTTGGCAGTATGTGAGAAATAATTGATTCTACATCAAGTACATTTCCCCCCAATGTTCAAAATTAAAAACAGAATCCAAGCTGAAGTCCTACTAATGAGAATAAGGACAACTATTATATTTAAAATGGCTCACCCACTCTGTGAGAGAGTAATATGACCCTATGAATGAATCAAAGCTACCAAGTGCAACACACAAAAACCATGCAGTCTTGTTCCAAAAATAGTTCACATGAGAAACGCACACTAAATAAATTAATATCTACAGGAAAAGACACAGTCCTTTTATAACCTCATATTGAACAAGATATACTCTGGCATGAAGGAATTTATGTCTCTAAAAACAAAACGGAATTCAATGAGCCCTTCAGTCATCCAGAAAATATTTTGGTAACCTAAGTGTCAACATTACTTGAAATCCAGAATTTAGCAATATGAAAGCAATAAATATTTGAAAGGTCAGAATGGTTTTCAAACGAAGCATTATGATGTTAAAGTATTTATAAACTCTGAAGAAGTAAAAGTAGAGAATCATTGAGTCATACAGTTGGAAAGGCCAAGTATGATTGATTATATTACAGAAGATTTCTTTAGGACATCTAGTTTAACCTCTTCTTGCAATGCAATAATTTATTTTAAATCATTCCTGACAGGCAGTTCTATTCTGCAAAATGAAAACCAGTCTCTTCCACTGGACAACTCTAATGATTACAGGTCCATTTTATCTTTCTCCCAAAACTGTTTCCCTCAACATCTATTTAACGGTCTACTCTGGTGTTGGGAAATGCATAAAACAAGATTATTGTTCCTAATACGTGGTAGTCCTTTAAAAATTCCAAACTTGTTTTTACTAAAGATTCTGTCAGAGTAAATGTCCCAGTCCCACTACTGATTATAATGAAAAATATTTTACTATAATTATTTCCATGAGAAAGGAGATCCAAAATGAGGGAGAATATGTGTCTGTGATCCACATGCTTCATGTAAATTATCTCATTTAATTTTCATCAAAACAGATGAAGGAAAAAAAAAACAGATGAAGGAACCTGGTTCTCATTTATGTTGTTTTTAAATGTTTTTTTTTAAAATATTGTTATAAGTTCATTAACAATCTTTGGAATTAATTTGAATGGTTGATTCTTTTCTTTGATTTTTAATTATTCAACCTTAATTTCCAACTTAGCAATTAACATTTCATTGTGTATATATAAAGAAAGGTATAGAGTAACTCTAGGGAGGAAACATTTGCTGACCACGAGCAGTACTCTAAGGACATTTTATATACTGTTTCATTCAATCCTCCTATAATTCTAAGAGATAGATAATCCCCATTTTACAGGTAAGGAATTTGAGTTCATAGAGACTAAGCAATTTATCATAGATTATCACGGCAGTATGATTATCATGATAGTTAAGTGGTAGCTCTAGTATGCACACAGCTTGATTTCAAAATCTCTGCTTTTCCCATTTTAACAAATGCAGATGATAATGGCACCTATCTCATAGGGTTTTTAGGAGGATTAAAATGCCAGTGCCTGGCAGTCTTAAGCAAGCACCTGCTTAGTTCTGCATAGTGAAGTCTCATCTTCCTAGTAAAATCTACTTAGCTCAGACCATGTTCCTAGGGAGCTGGCTTTTTAATTCCTCAGAAAGTGTTATCAGTAAACATGTTTTCCCAACTGCATAGTATCCTGGAATTGTGACATTGAAAGTCTTGTGTATGCACCATATTTTTATTTTCTAATGGAAAAGGGCCAGGAATAAGTACGACTAATAATAAAATCCTAAAATGTTTTCACTGACTCCAGCCTCATCTTTACCCCAATGCTAACCAGTTCAAGCTTCACCCTGATACCTCAGATAAAATGAAACACAACACACTGCTTAAAACCTCTCCATGGCTTTGGGAATACAATCTGAGTGTCTCAGCATGAAATAAAAAGTGCTGATCAATCTGATCTTTGCCCAGTCTTTCTGTTTCTTCCTTTCTCTTACCGTGCTACAGTAATGGCAAATTGTGGGTAACTCACGCTGTTTCACACTTTTGCTAGCTGCATCCAAATATTCCACACATAACCCAAGAGTCTCCCTTCTAGGTATTTATCCAAGAGGAATGAAGACAACATATATCCACACAAAAGTCTGTACACAAATGTTTATAGCTGCTTTATTCATAATCTTTTAAAAACTAAATAACCCAAATGGCCATCAACTGGAGAATGAACTGACAAGCAGGGTAAATCCATGCAGTGGAACGCATGGAATAAACTACAGATACATGCAACAACATGGACAACTCTCAAATGCATTATGTTGAGTGAAAGAAGACAGATCCAAGAGACTATATACTATATTACCCCATTGATATGATATTCTAGAAAAGGCAAAATTATAGAGACAAAAAGAGATCAGCGGTTACCAGGGACGGAGGTAGGGGTAAGGGACTGACTACAAAGGGGCAAAAGGGAAATTTATTTGGTAACAGAAATGTTCTATATTTTGCCTTTTTGTTTATTTTTTAAAGATTTTTAAAAAAATTTATTTGAGAGAGAGAGAACGAGTGGTGGGGAGGGGCAGAGAGAGAGAGACAGAAGCACACTTCCTGCTGAGCAGGGAGCCCGATGTGGGGCTCAATTCCAGGACCCAGAGATCATGACCTGAGCCGAAGGCAAAAGCTTAAGTGACTGAGTCACCCAGATGCCCCAGAAATGGTCTATATTTTGATTGCAGTAGGAGTTACGAGACTACATGCTACCGTCTAAATTCTTAGAACTGAACACCTAAAAGGAATGGACTTCACTATACATAAATTATACCTTAACAGACCTAACATCAAAAAAAATCACATATCTTTCATGCTTGTCCAACCCTTTATTAATTTTTTTGAATAATGTTGCTCATTTTTAGACAATGCTTGCCCATTCTTTAAATCCAAGCCTTAGGGGCATCTGGGTAGCGCAGCTGGTTAAGCGACAGACTCTTGGTCTCAGCTCAGGTGGTGATCTGATGGTTGTTGGGCTCTGTGCTCAGCGTGGAGTCTGCTTTAGATTCTCTGCCTCTGCCCCTCCTACTCATGCTCTCTCTCTTTCAAATAATCTTTAAAAAAATAATAAATCCAAGCCCTAAGTGTCAATCTCCTTCCAGAAATGATCTCTAAACTCTCAAGCTAGGTTAGGGGCCCCTCCTCTGTGCTTTTCTATCCCCTGTGCTAGTCTCTGTTTCTTCCCATGCATAACAATATGGTACCATCGACACTGCATCACAAGCTCCGTAAGGGAAAAAACAATGTCTTATTCATCTTTATATCCCTGGGAACTCAGTGAAATATAAGAACTAACAAATGTTTGTTACATGGACTAAAATTATGTTTGGAACTTTACTGGCTTCTAAAACAGATGTGGAAATTATAGAACATACTTGATTTAACTCAAGTCTATGACTATTGTATAAAGTTTGTTTGCATATTAGAAACAGCATAATAAAGTTACTACCACACAGTTTAATTATAATACAAACCTTTAAAACATTTATACAGATATAATTATAGGGTTGTTCTAGTCTGATTTATTTTGCATATCTTTGCTGGTAAAATATCTGTTAGATATATGCTAAATACAGGAGAACAAAACATCTCAAAAGTTGTAAAAATATATTATTTACAGCAGTTAATGTTTTAATAGTTCTTTTGCTTTTATTATATTTTGAGCAACTTTTTAATCTCAATTTATGCAAATGTGTGCATATAAAATTATAATGCTCTCTGGACTAAGGCAACTGAGAACTCTCATTGGTCAAAGAGACGTTTATAGGATGAAGATAATCCATGCAAATTAAACAGCTCAACTGAGCCTGTTTGTAATATTCCAAATTGCTTACTCTATCTTCTTTCCTGAGACACAAAAACACATTTTATGGCCTGATTGTGATGCAGTGCTGTTGGGAAAATAGTTATTATGAGATAATTATATCCCAACAGAATTTGAGGCACTTGGCTGCTCTTTGTATAGAATGTCACCTGAGGGGTGAGATTTCCATAACCACTTTTATTCTAGTAGAGCTGTTACTCTGATTCATAGCCTGTTCTGTTTTCAGGCATTAGGCCACTGAAATGATGTTTATCAATCAAAAGAAAAATTAAGAGAAAAATGGAAATGCATGTTGCACTAAGATTATGAATGTAAAATCTAAAACTTACATTGACTCTCAGATAAAAAATGAGAAAATATTTGTGTCAGCAGGCAAAGTTTATTGAAAGAATCAGAAGGAAGACATAGATTCTGTGATGAATATACCATCATGTTAGTCACCATCCCCAATCATAACATTATCAGGCCTTCCATTACAGATTGGTGGGTGGGGACCAGAGCTATCACAGCATTGAAATGGAATGTTTATGCACCCTAATACCCATCACGTGTAAATGATGTAATGGTTTCATAATTTCATTTTCTAGAATATATAATCTCACATACGTATAACAATCACTGATAAATTATAAGACCCATAAATAGCTCTTATCATGAAAAATATCAAGAGGTCTAAAGCTTTGGAATAACTACGAACTTTAAGATAAAATAAAAATAGTGGTGCCTGGGTGGCTCAGTCGGTTAAGCATCCTACTCTTCATTTTGGCTCAGGCCATGATCTCAGGGTCCTGAGATTGAGTCCTATGTCAGGCTCCAGGCTCAGCATAGAGTCTGCTTAAAACTCTCTCTCCAGGGACACCTGGGTGGCACAGCGGTTAAGCATCTGCCTTTGGCTCAGGGCATGATCCTGGCGTTACGGGATCGAGCCCCACATCAGGCTCCTCCGCTATGAGCCTGCTTCTTCTTCTCCCACTCCCCCTGCTTGTGTTCCCTCTCTCGCTGGCTGTCTCTATCTCTGTTGAATAAATAAATAAAATCTTAAAAAAAAAAACAAACCTCTCTCTTCTTTTCCCTCTGCCCCTTCCTTGCCCCCCCTAAAATAAATAAATAAATAAATCTTTAAAATAAAATAAAATAAAATTAAATTAAATTAAAAAAAAGAAACATTGAAAAGAAATAGGCTGAGCTATGTTGATCACTGAGTTTTGTTCCCTTCCCTTTCACTACCCATGCTCTCCTCTCCCTTCTTTCCTTCCTTCCTTTCTATTTCAGTGACCAAGGATTAATGGATGGAGCCACAGACAGAATTTCCTTTATCCTCAATCTACTCCTAGCTAATAGTATTATAGTAAAATTTCATTTTAGTTTTAAAATAGATACATTAGCACATACTTTTAAATTATTACTTGAATAAAATACCCATGTCATACTGTGCATGCATAATAATTTTTAATACTAATTTTAATTAGCAAATTTTTAATTTGCTAGTAATCATAAGCCAATTATTTCATAATGTGTGTTTTGTTTTTAAGTCTCAAACAATATTAGGAATGTTTTTCAGTCTCTAAATTAGCTACGAGGAAATCAAATTATACTGAAGTAGACACTTTGAGAAACATTTATTTTTGCACTTAAATGGTCAATATTTAATCAGTAGGTTAAGTATCCAATTTCAGGGTTCAAATGCAGGATGGCTGCTACCAAAAAAGTTAGCAGTAAATAGTATGAGTGTTCTTTTATGCAGCCATATATTGTTGTCTATTATCACTAAGCTGTTGTGGACAAAACCACAAAAAAGTTGAATTGGTCATAAACTTAAAAAATGAATGCACGAGATGCGGTCAGCTTTGCATGACTCATTTGAAGATGAAGGATAATACACCCACTGCAATATGATTTCTTTTCTCCATGAAGTGTGCTGTCCTACTCTCAATATATTTCATGGCAGGGACATTTAATGGTGCAATAAAAATGCAAACATTTAATTCCTCCTGCCAAACACTCAGTGGCAATAAATCATATCACACATGAAGCAAAACTAGGCAAGCAATTTGCTATGTAGTTAGTAATATTTAAAACTGTGTTATAATATACTCTTTATCTTCTTGATTCCTTAGCCCTTCCCTCAGCACATACTACTTTTGTTTCAGTGATGAAAATATAAATAGAATATGATGTTACTTCTTCCTCTGATGTCTATGTCTATTGCTATTTTTGGTGAGAATAAACACTAAATTACATACTAATTTGAACTACAGCTCTAAACCACTAGCTTCCAGACCACAAGTAAATTAGGAAAGAGATCTTGATCTCTTTTCATCTTTGATAGAAAAAAAATCAAGTCCAAAATTACTAACAGTGTTTTCTTTTTTCTTTTCTTTTCTTTATTTTTTTTTTTAACTTAAAACTCTACAGTCTGGGTCATAATTTGCCTCTTGACTTCTCTCTCCTTACTCTTCTTATCATCTTTCTTATTCTAATATTCTAGGTCCTGTCACAAAATGCTGTCTCATGCTCTATGATACAACTATATCATACGTGAGGGCATCTGCAGTACTGAAGTAAACAAGAATCTGCTGAATAGGAGCTGAGGAAACCTGTGACAATTGTGGCCTCATTGGAGAGGTATTAAATAAATACTGATGGGATTATCTTGTCTTAGGAAATAGGGAAAAAAGAACCAGGGTCAAGTCTATTCACGTACCATAAGTACCAACACCAACTTTATCCGACATTCATCAATAACTGTTAATTATAAAATGTGCAAAAAGGTGTTCTGTGTGCTATAGGAAGAGAGATAAACTTGACAATAAATGTTCCCTGGCCCTGTCTTGTGTGAGATCATCCAGCACGATACAAGCACCTACTTCCTACAATGAAATGTATTCAATGCAGCAGGAAAAGTCGAGCACATAACCACAAGCCAGATTATAACAGTTATTTGTAGCTGTCTTTGTACAGGTGATGCCTTGGTTTTTTTAAGGACAAGAGAGTTATGTACTGCTACTGCCCACATCAAAGTCTGAGAGGATTCATTTCTGCCTCCTGTAGGTCATTCTAGATCGAAACAGAAGAGTAGAACCCTAGGTCTTCAGAGGGCTCTACGTCGGTATTGAAGAGTGTAAGTGAGAGAAGGGACAATGATGATTGATGCCTCTGTTTCCTTCTTTGACCACCTCACACCAGAAAACAAGCCTCTGTTTACAAGACTTGGTGGTGGATGTTAATTTTACAAGCCTACATGGCTCAAGAAAAACAGGGATGAGTTATTTCTACTTCTTGTAAGTTTTGTTGCAGGTGTGAGGCAAAGCTTTGCAGGGCGTATATGACTATGATTTTTTTAAGCCAAACATAAAACTTGAACCCTAGATTAGCATTAAACATATGAAAAGTAAAAAGCAAAAAAGTAATTTATAGCCTATGTGGTATAGTATAGTTTATCCACAGTTTTCCTCAGGAATGTTTCTATTGCCTATTTCTGACATGATATCTCTTATCTTCAAAGCCAAGGCCTCTTTGTATTACTTCTATCTCCCTTGAGCCACCTATACAAGCCATGCATGCTCCCAAGAAAATAGGAGAAGAATAGGATAGAGTGATTAACAAAGAAAAATAGAGAACAGCATTTGGATCCACAACATTCCCTTTAACCTACAAGGGGTCAGCATAAAAGGGGAAAATAAAAACTGAGTTAAAAGTAGTTTTAGATGGGCTTCAACTGCTGGTCCAGAAAAAACTGGGACCCTTTCTCATACCAGTCACTATCCCAAAGCTTAAAATAATAAGTAAAGAGGAAAAGTATGACTTGAGAGTTATTTCTACAATTGTAAATTTCTGTTATCAAAAGGGTAATGCATATAAGTTGGTGTTTAATATAACTGACCAAGTATCAGATTCCGGGCTCTAGTTGTAGAGAGAGAAAACTGATTTCTTAAATATGTCTCTCTTCAGTCATTGATCTGACTTCTCCCATAGTTTCTTTGAGTTAGAACATTTTATTTGAAAAATATTATGAGTTATTGCTATAGTTCTTAAAACACTTTTAAGTGGGACTTTGTCCATTTTGTTCACTGCTATATTTTCAGCTTCTCAGCAGTACCAGGCACAAACTGGTACCCAATAAACAGTTGTGGAAAAAATGAAAAGTATGCAGTTTGATTTACTTTGGGAAATGGGAAAATCCAGCCACATCTTCAATGTCCATGTAGAAGGCTTGTTGACATTTGTGGATATGATATAATATATATTGCTTACATTATTGTACAACTACAACTAATATAATATGGTATGTTAACTATACTGGAATCAAAGTTTAAAAAATAACAAAAGAAAAAAAAAGGAAAAGGCTAGCCTTGTAAGTAGAAAGTCACTGGAACAAATCACACAAAAAAGTACTTTTCTAAAAATATTAATTTTCCTATCCTTTTGTCTTATCTGAAACACCTGCCATTAGCAACAATCTTAAATAATAATTTAGCTGTATTAAGACAGTATGCTATCTGCTATAGACTGAATGTTTATGTTTCCCACCCCCCAATTCATATGTTGAAACCCTAACCCCCAATATGATGGTATTAGGAGGTAGGGCCTTTGGTAAGTGATTAAATCATGAAGCCCTCATGAATGGGATTAGTGTCCCTATAAAAGAAACCCCAAAAGCTCCCTTGCCTCCTCTGCCATGTGATGACACAGCAAGAAGACAACAGTCTATGGGACAGGAAGCAGGCTCTCACGAGACATAAATCTGCCAATGCCTTGATATTGGACTTTTCAGTCTCCAGAACTGTGAGAAATAAAATTCGGTTGTTTTTAAGCCACCTAGTCTACGGTATTCTGTTATAGAAGCCTGAACAGACGAAGATATTATCTGAGAGAATTAATATGTTAACAGGCTAGTAAACTAACAATGATTAGTCTATTTCCTACCCAGTCATTTTACAAGAGAAAAAGGTTAAGAGATGTGAAGAAAAGACCACCATTACCACAGGGCTCTGTCAGAGTCTAAAGGGGAATCACAGTATGGTAGCCAAGGGTTAGTGTGAAGGATTAGAACTCAAAACAATCTTTACTTAATAATTGTGTGTGGGGCCACTTTTTTGAAAAATGATTCTGGCGTCATCATATCTAGTTTGGAGATAAGAAGTAGCACAGAGCGGTATGGCCTGAGTCAGGAAACCTGACTGTAGTCTCAGTTCTGCCAAAGAGCCATATAACCTCGGGCAAAACATTTAATATCTTTGGACGCCACATCCTAAGTCTGTAAAATGAAAGTATTGAACTAGATAGACTCTAAGGGCTGTTCCTGCAATAAAATTGTATGATCCCTTGTCTCTTAGCTGATTTGTCACAGAACATTTTAATATCATTGATTTTTTAATAGCATAAAAAATAAAGCAAACACTTAAAACTTACTGCTACCATACTAAGAGCATACAATGACAGATTTATTATAACCATATATGCAAAATGCACTTGGAACTTGAATGGATAACACTCAGTTTATACCTTTAAATAACATGAGAAAGTAGAGCAGAATAACAGACCTTGTTTTAATAATAATACACAAAAATGGGTCTTAAAATCACATAAAATATTTTTTTAATTAGGAAGGCTACTGAATTGCTAAGAGTCAAACTTAAAAGTTCTCATCACAAGAAAAAAATTATGTGACTATGTATGGTGATGGGTGTTAACTAGACTTGTTTTGGTGATCATTTAGTAATACATACAAATATTGAATCAGTAGGTTGCACATCTGAAACTAATAGAATGTTGCAAGTCAATTAAATCTTAATAAAAAGAAAAAAGTTACAAATACTCAAGGATATATGTATATATCCCTCAATCTTCTGCCAACACAATATATACTAAATATGTACCATATGTATGAGTGTATATATATAAATATATATATATATACACACACACACACTTAGAAATAAATACATACACACACACACATAGCACTTTTAAAAGTGTATGACGGGTGTTTCACCTCTCCCTCTCTTTCTCACTCCCTCACAACACATTTTTAAAGAAGGTGTGATAAATGAAAGTATTGGAATGAATGACAGAAACTGAGAACCTGGCATAGACCCAGGGAGAAGTAAAGAACAATTGTTTCAGGACACACACGTGACACTTATTAGTAAACTATGTTCTAAACGGGAAACATACATCTCAGATATACATGATGGTTATACACTGGCATATTATGTTTTTTTCTTTATGTTGTTTTTGAATTTCACATTGGCAAAATAGTATTAATGGGTGGTGAGTCTGTTGGTGGTCAGTGAATATAACATACTAGGCATTGGTTTGCTTAAAACGTGATATGATAAGTGATTTCACGAGACACTGAAAAGAGCTTTGGAAGGATGGAACGTGTAACTTCTAAAAAAGGAAAAAACAAACCCAGCTCCTGCATCCAGAAGGTGGCTTGGTACTTACAGGGGAGCCTTGTTATTCTCCTATGGAACATAAATAATCCTGTAGAAAATCAACTTCAGAAAGCTCAGTCCAAGACCATGATAAGCGGAGGCCAAACAAGGCCACTTCATAACTTTTTCTAAGCACAGACAAAAATGAGGTCCCTGTACTACCCACAAAATGACAAACTTCATTTTCTCTCAACTAAAATGAGTGACCCCTGCTTCTTTACCGATGGAAGCTTTATCCTGATGCTAGTCTGCCCTCCTTCTGATTAGATTTATTGAGATACTCAATCATAAAATTGTTCCTGCTTTCTGACAATATCTAGAGAGAAGCCTGCTTTTTCAGACCCTCTCTCAAATCACCCAATCAAAGCCAAAACCTGTAAGAGGTTCTTTCTAACACCCTCTCACTGAAATGCCTCATGGTTCCACTGAAAAATAAATGGCATCCCTTGCTGCAAGGAGAAATAAACCCAACCTGTTCAGCTGCAGAAGTGCGCCTGGCGGTCTGAGCCCTGAGGGCACTCCTCTGGATGGCAGGAGGAAGGTGATAACCTCACAGAGAAAGAGGTCCAGTGACAGTCGAGTTCTGGAGAATGAGCAGGGATGAGGATGGAGTGGAACAAAAACTGCCTTCTAGGCAGATGGAACAGGAATTACAATGGACCAGAAAACAACACCCTTTGCTACACTTTCCCCAACACAACACAGTCTCATACTTCAAAGCTCTGATAAAGTCACCTTTTTTCTGTAAATCATCCCAATTCCTTCAGAAAAAAAAAAGGTTATTTGATTTCCCATGGAACTCGCTGTTTATTTTTTTATTTTTTAATTTTTTACTTATTATGTTCAGTTAGCCATCATACAGTACATCATTAGTTTTTGATGTAGTGTTCAATGATTCGCTGTTTATGATACTGAAATAGTAAGAGTTATCATTTACATAGCCTTCAGCATGTGTCAGGCACTGTTCTAATTCCTTCAGCCTCACAATCATCCCCTGAGGTAGGTACCAATTAGTGACAAAGCTGGGATTTGAATATAAGAAGTTTGACTCTTGAGTCTAACCCTTTATCACTATAGTGTAACGGCAAAATTATAGCATCTTTCTAAATTTGGTAATTTACTGTTCACCAGTGACATGTGTTAGACTCTTAGAATATTACTGAACTCTTCAGCTGTGAGTTAACATCTCGGATTATATGCTTCTTGAAGAGGAACTTATGACTAACCCCCCGAGTATCCCTCATAGTAGCTACCAAGCCACAGAGATTAGATTAATTTACATTAATCAAATAAATTAATTAATCACATAAGTCACATAAATGAAGCAACTAATTGGTCCACTTCATCAGTGCTTCTCAAATTTGAGCATGCATTAGATTCTCCTGGAGGACTTGTTCAAATGCAGATGGCTGGGCCCCATCCTCCAAGCTTCTGAAATTGTAGGCCTGGGGTAGAGCCTAAATTTTGCATTCCTAACAGGTTCTTGGGACAGGCTGACGCTGCTGGTCAGCCTTTGAAAACTACTGCTCTACATCATTTCAAATAATAAATGGTACCATTGAGGTGAGACAAAATGTGATGCACACTTCTGTACGAACTGTAGAAATATAGGAAGTCGTATGGGTTAGAGAGTTTTAATTTCATGGATGCGATCAATTCTAGAGTAAGACTCTAATTAATTAAAAATCATTGCTGGATTTATAAACAAATTTGAATAAAATACCTCATCTTCGTGCATGCCTACAAAGCAGATCACCTCAAATTTGATTATGGTTTATCCAGAAGAGTATTTTTGATATAAGTGTCTCCTTTTGGCTAAAATATCAATGAAAAAATGAAATACATCATAGCTTTCAAGTATGAATTGCATTGTAAATACAGGAAAAAATTACTAAATGTTTTTCTGTATCTGTCAGAAAAGGGAAGTCTCGTCACATTGACATCTTTATAATAATTAAACAACACACACAATTTAGCAGACTGACAGATAAAGAAGCTGCCTATGTCAGGTCGATTACCAAACCTCAGCAGACAATCCCCTCTAGAAATCACTTATAATTTCTACAATAAATTATTTATAAAGATCAGTTTCATGACTTAAGTGGTCACTGAAAAGGCACTATTTACAAGCCACAAATTAAAATAAAGTATTAATAATAAATTAAAAGCACCATATCAACATCTCATGTATCAAAACCGCAAGCAACAGATCCCAAAGGGCTGAGAAACTCATTATTACTTTATGTCAAGAAGGTGCTTTTGCCAGAGAACTGCCTGCTCCTCCCATATTCCTCCTCATCAACAGGCTTTAATTTCGTCCATGGCAGCTCTCCAAGCCTGGGTTACTTATGTCTTGCTGCCACCAGAGTGAGAGCCTCATGAGTCAGCTGAAAGTGGCCAATGCTTCCCTCCTGTTTCGGGATTTGCTCTGTGGACCTCTGCTACATTGGTTGGTCATGGACTGTTTGCCTGATTCTTTGACCACTATTCTTGCTCTACTCTTTCAAGTCTTCCTGATTTACGGGAGCTGTATCTCCTCTGACCCTTGGCCTCTGGATCTCTGTCTGCTCACTTGCTTTTCAGTCAATTGCTGTCCTGACACTGGGCTTTCTGATGGGACCTGCTCTCTAGGGCCCAGGTCTTGTGCCAACTCTTCTTGAACCATGCTCTTAATTATTACACCTTACTGCCTCTCACTCTGAAGTTGTCTTTATAATAGGGATGCTTATAACCACCTTGTAAGTTTTTGTTTTACTTATTTTTAATATTTTCAAAGGAGGAGAATACATGATGAGAGGAAAAATAATTGGTTTGTACAGGTGACTTTACCTTTATAAACAAAACATTAACATAAGCACAGACTTCTAGGTGCAAAAGCACTTGAGACGTTCTTTGGGACCATGCCCTTGTTCCCTCTCTGCTGCCCTCATCTCTTCCTTGATATAAATCTGTTAAATTACAATTTTGACCCCTTCCAACTTATGATTTGAAGGAAGATTAGGAACAGCTGGTCAGCAAGTCTATTGAATAGCCTCTGATAGACTTGAAGGGCATTATTAAATTGTCCCTGTGCTTTCTCTTCTACAATCACATTTTCTTCGACTTTGTCCTCACAGCTCTCTTTTCCCATCTTTATTCATGTTTGTTATCTTCATAACTTTTGTTGAATTCTCTATATCTCTTCTCATGTGTATACTCCTAACTCTAGATTAGTCTAGTGAGAAGATAATGGCTTGGTGTATCTTACCCCATTTGTTACTTTTTTAATGCTTCCTTTAAAAAAGTAAACTAATATAGGCTTCCTGGTAGAGTTTGTGCTATACAATTATATCTTTGATCTTGGAAAAATTACAAAGAACCAAGTCAATATCAATCTTCATGTTCTGAAATTGTTTTACTTTGTTTTTATTCTTGAGGAATTATGTTCAGTCACTGATGACTTATTTGCCTGTCCTCTCACTACCACCCCATATTCAGTGTTAAGTGCGTGCAAGGATGGAGGCACAGGATAAGGCATTTATTGTCTTAGCAGTAGCAAAGAACATTGCTGTTCAAAAACAATACAGAACACAACAAAATAAACCACCACATAGAATCAAGAGTCATCACTCTTTTCTAGGTTGAAATTATTTGCTTTTTATAAAGGCATATCAATAGTATCCTGAGCAGTATTATCTTTATGAAATTTGTAACTTTATTAACCACTGCTCTTAGGTTATTTGAGGCATAAACTAAGGTAACAGGCATATTCTTCTCTGATGATAACTTTCCTCATCCAACAAAAAAGTGAGAATATTAACTACCACCTATTTTCAACTCTTAGATTAATTACAGTACTTATTTTTAATTAAGATAGCTTTAAATACTACTTTATGGTTTCTACTACTAATATGCTTTATCTGCAGATAAATACTTGTATTCGTTATCTAAGCACATTTTTATGGTACATGGATATTATGGGAATAAAAAGAATTTAGTCTAGTCTAAAGCTGTAGTCTTTATTTTATTCTCCATACATTAGTCATGGTATCAGGTTTGTTGAATTGTCCTCTTTTCGCAGTTAATATGCCTATTTTCTTTTCTTTACTTTGGTAATAAAGAGAATATAGCACAGCAGCTGGTATTAAGTTTCAGTTATTTCCATTTTTTGAGTACATTCACATCAGGAAAAGAAAAAGAAAACATTTCTTTTTAAATTTAAGAAGAATATTTTACACCAAGTACCAGATATTCAGAACTATTTTCCATTATGCATCATGTTCCCTAGGAGCAAAATTCTAATTAAAAATCTACACTTTAGTTAGGTTTTATTTAAAAATGTGGGCACAGGGGTGCCTGGGT
The DNA here is from genome assembly GCF_023065955.2 of Ursus arctos. NCBI lineage: Eukaryota > Metazoa > Chordata > Mammalia > Carnivora > Ursidae > Ursus > Ursus arctos. The sequence goes on from NW_026622985.1 coordinate 21,934,182, forward strand.
GGCACAGCGGTTAAGCATCTGCCTTCGGCTCAGGATGTGATCCCAGCGTTCTGGGATTGAGCCCCACATCAGGCTCCTCCGCTATGAGCCTGCTTCTTCCTCTCCCACTCCCCCTGCTTGTGTTCCCTCTCTCGCTGGCTGTCTCTCTGTCGAATAAATAAATAAAATCTTAAAAACAAAATGTGGGCACAAAAATAATTGAGAAGTCCCACATAAGACCAACAAACACACACAGACACATACATATTACAAACAAAGGTATGCTCTAAATATGAAAAGCAATAGGACAATTTTACTTTCATAGTACTCAGACTCTTAAAGCGTTTTTCAAAAGTTTGGATTGTTTATAGATAAAATTCTAACATCGAATCTGACTTAACTGTCTCGTGTATGCCTTTTTTTTTAAAGATTTTTAAAATTTATTTGTCAGAGAGAGAGAGAGAGCACACACATAAGCAGGGGAAGTGGCAGGCAGAGGGAGAAGCAGGCTGTGTGCTTAGCAGAGAGCCTGATGCGGGGCTTGATTCCAGGACCCTGGGATCATGACCTGAGCTGAAGGCAGGCACTTAGGCAACTGAGCCACCCAGGAGTCCCTCACGTACACTTTCAAAAGTAGTGCATGTTGAAGCACACAAGATGAAATGTAGGTATGCTGATAAAGGGGGCAAGTCTGAAGAACCAAATCTAAAACAAGTGGGTTATGAGCTGGTGAAATTGTGGAGATTTGTCAGGTTAAATCAATGGGCTAAAAATGTAATCTCCAAGAAAACTGGGGTTCAAACTTCTAGAATGCTATAAAAGCATATTTATCCAATTGTAGTCTTTTTTTCAAGGAAGATTATATGGTTTCTGACTTATTGTTGCTGGTTTTGAAATATTTAATCTATGATTTTGAAGTCTATAACTTAAAACAGTATCTTCTAAATGTTTTGTCATTTTCTGAATTTGCATGTTTTAAAAATTAAAGGATACCTCTTAGAAAGACAAAAATAAGCTCTGTATTAGGTAACAGAAAAATCACCTAATAGCTAAGAGTTCAATGTTCATAACTTATTTTCTAAATCTATGGTTCCCAAAACCAACTGGAGAGAGATATAGTGATTCTTTTCTTTGCTCCTGTTACAGTATCTCAAACTGTACTATGCATACCACATCCTCTGTGGCCCATAGTCAGCCTTGGGTGGAAGGAACAGAAGAAAAAAGTGGGCCACAAACCTATTTGATTTTTTTTTTTTTGACCATGAGGTATCTGTGAACTTAGAAAATGTTTTCCTCTATTGAAAAAAAAAAAAAACACTCATAAATTCTTACTTTCAAGAAGCCTATAAATAAAGAAGATTTTCAATTACCAAGCAACAAGCAAAACTCTAGTTACAAGTACTGTGGCACTTTTTACATGGGGCTGGCGAGCATGTTAATAAGGAATCTACTTTCCGAATAGCTCAGGTTTTGTGTACACGATACTGTTTATCATTCCGCTGTTAAAATAACCAACATATCTTAAAGCACTTTGTGCGTGAAGAAATTCATAAAATAAAAAGCACTGAGTTCTGCATGAAAGAATATACGATATCAATCTCATTTTATCTTATACAGAAGAAACCTTTAGGGTGTTGGCATAGTAAGCGAAGCATACAATTTGCAGAAACTCTAGAGACTGTCATTTTTGTTACACGAGCTTGTATTATTTTTCCAAAAGATTTATACTACTATATTTTTAACTACTACTTTCAATTTAAGACAGAAGATGAACTTGAGTTTTTCTTAAGTATATTTTAGCCTCACCATCATTTGTTCCACAACCTCTTCAAAAAGGTACTTTAGGACACTGCCATTTCCTGTGAAATTGTAGCATTATTTAAAACTGTTAATATCTACCCAATCATGGTAAAGATATTATTTAGGATAGAAGTAAAAAATGATACAAAATTTAAAAATGAAGTCCTCTCTATCTCCCTTTCCTCCAGAGAGACAAGCTAAATAGCTCCTCGTGTTACATTCAAAATGTTATTCTACAAAATTAAAAAGTTAAACAAAATTATAAATTTAATAACACAAATAGAATCATGTATATATAGAGTCTGGCAAATTTGACTATAAGATAAACACCTTGAAATGGAATACTGGATCTGAAAGTACTTGTATTTAAGATTTTGATAGCTATTGCTAAACTGTCCAAAAAAAGAAAAGGCTACCACCAAAAGTATATGAGAATGACTATTTCTTCCAACACTGGGTCCTATTAAACATTTTTTCAATCTTGATGCTATTCTATATGAGTAAGGGTGAGCAACTTGCCAAATGTTTATTTTTATTTTGCTCTTTCTGAAACTGCTCGTGTCATTTGACCATTTTTTCTTGGGTTGTTCATCTTTTGCTATTGATTTTTGAGAACTCTGTATAAAAAAAAATCATCACATGCTTTGCAAAAGCTTCCCCAGTTTATTGTCTGTCTTTTGTTTATGGCATTTTCAACTCTACGAAGTATTTAATTTGTATATATAAGATACATCCACGTTTTCCTTTACAGCCTCTGAATTAATGGGATATGCACAGAGGTCATCTTACCACAAGTATTTTTTTTTAAGTTTTCTTACCATTATTCTCTATTTCTCCCTTCCCTTCTCTTTCATTTTTATTTAAAACTTCAGTCCATTTATAATTCAATTTTACGTAAGAGTATAAGAATACAGCTTTATGCGTCTAAAAATGGTTAGGTGGTGTTTCAACACAATTGATTGTCCAGCCTACCTCAATGAACAAAAATGACATCTTAATCCCATACTTATCCCTCTAAGTCTATTTCTCGTTCTTCCATTCTTTTCCATTAACCCTCTATTCTTGTACCATTGCTATCCTATTTTAATGATCACAGATGTGTTGTAATGTGTTTTAATATCTAGCAAGGCTAAACTTGCCGGTTAATCTAGAGTGTTTTCAGTAAATACGATGGAAGGTCAGTGCTCAAAGGGATGACAGAGAGCATCTAGTTCAGCTTCTTTAATTTACAGATGAGGAAAGTAAAGGCCAGGGAGGTACAAGATTCATGCAACATTCCATAGCAGTTCAGGGGAACACGGAATGCCTGGCTAGTTTCCTAGTGCTCACTCATTCTTCTGAAGCACACTAGTAACTATAAGCAAATACAGTCCCATGGACATCAATACTTCCCAAATTATTGCTGAGCTGTTTCTCTGATTTTTTTCTTCCTATTCTCCTTTTATTAATGCCTTTGAAACTTCACTTTTCTATAAGCTTATAAGATTTTCATTACTATGTTTACTTTTAAATACCTGTATCTCATAAATACTAGTAGAAGAAAACCAAACCTGTCTTCTAGCATTCTTTGTGATGACCTATTTATTTTGTACATTAGAATCCAGAGTGGGATTGTTCTAATGATGAAAAAAAATTTCCGAAGTGATGCACAACTGAACAGTAAAGTTTCCATTGACTAACCAGGCAGTTACATGCCAGAGGCAGTTATCAGCAATGTTAATGAAATCTATGGCTGGCATTAAGTATTAAGCATTGCAAACACTACTGAATGTATGAACATAATACATATCTGACTTCCATTAGGTTTGAAAAGTCTAGGGGCGCCTGGGTGGCACAGCGGTTAAGCGTCTGCCTTCGGCTCAGGGCGTGATCCCGGCGTTATGGGATCGAGCCCCACATCAGGCTTCTCCGCTATGAGCCTGCTTCTTCCTCTCCCACTCCCCCTGCTTGTGTTCCCTCTCTTGCTGGCTGTCTCTCTGTCGAATAAATAAATATAATCTTTAAAAAAAAAAAAAAGAAAAGTCTGAAAGAGTTATATAAAAAAATTATAAAACTATGTGATGGTGTTTTACACAATGATTCAGGGACAGAAACTTTGCCGTTTCCAAAGGAGAAAAAGAAAACTTAGAAAAATTTTAAAAATAATACCAGATTAAATCAAGATGGCAGGTCAACAACTCCAGAGCTCTGGCAGAGAAGTAAAAGCAGATGTGGAAATTGAAGGATATTAAAGTCCAGTAAGTCACTGCCTGGGGTGGTTTCATATAAAGACGCTGGACCATTTACAGAACTAGGAATCCATCATATTCCTATGACAATTATAAAGGTTATAGTTCTGGACAATTATGTTATCACCTAGACATTTCTAACTGAATTAACAGTTATTGTATTAAATTTGCCCAAATCACTGTATTAAAATAAATGATCTGGGCATTTTCCAGTTAAGTAGAATGAGAAACATGATATTAATGGAAGAAAGCATCTAATTTTCCCAAAGTCAAAAAATCTAAAACACCTCAATGTAGGCAATACCGGGTGAGAGTTTAAACCAAAATGCATCACTTCTTACCTGGAAAGCTCAATGTATGCAAAATGTTGAAAAGGATCATACAGACTAGAAGCTAGAAAGAATTGGTAAGAATTGAAAGAATTTGAATTGATAACTTTCACTGAGAGACGACAGAAAAATGATGCATGCCTCCCAGTTACACTATTTTCAGAATTAAATTTAGATGCCTCTGGGCACTACAAATGACCACTTTTGACACAAACAGTTAAGTCGTGAAGTTTTATTTTCCTTTCGAGATAGGTTAGTATGTGAAATTATTATTATGAATTTTTACTCTCAGAAATCTAGTTTCCATACTGTGAACTAATGCACCCAATAATAATGTCCTCTTTCAGTAACAATCATCCATTAATTACTCAAGAGTGTCTCACATGAATTTGGAGGTGGAATTCCAACGAAATGCTTACTTTTAAACCACACCTCTTCTCACAGCTTTAAAGGATTCATTAGTGTCATTTACAGCTTTAAAATATAGTGGGGGTAAATGCATACAAACCACAAAGTGTGATGACTGAAAAATATCCTTAAAATGTATATGATAGAGTCTTCTTCTCTAAGAGCTACTAAAGTAAAATCCATATGTTAAATATATATACTTACATATACAATTTTCCTACACCTGAATCAGAAGGACCCGCAATTTAATACATGCTCTTAAATGTTTTATAATTTGCTTTCTTAAAATAAAAAATAAAGAATAAAATTTACTTAAGATTTCTCATTATAACAAAACAAATTGCCTTACCAACACCTGAGTGATATTACTTTAAAAAACAATTCAAATGGTGACAAAAGCCAAAAATTTGTATTTTGATTTATCAAATCTAGACAGTAGAGTTCCGCTTCAATTCTGCTTAGAATTTATTTAAAAATCTCTGTTAATATTTGGGATGTTGAATTTCTTTCCAATACTTTTCTTACTTTTTTAGTGTTTCTGTGAGTGTCCATATATTATGAATACGTTTTTTACATTATGTAACATGTTTATGCATTTGTATAAATATGTATATATGTTCATATATGTCCCCATAAGAATACAAGACTATAGCTTTGTATGCTATTAAAAAATATTATTTCATGTTGTAGGTAAGTTTTGAATTAGATTTTTAAAAGTCAGAAAAAGTTCTGATGATGCCTGAGAGGTGGGTCATGAGGTGCAGGGTGATGGAGGAAGGCAGACACGAAAATAAAGATAACTGCACACTGAGTATTTAATTCACCTAAACTTTCTAAAATACTATATTTTGCTTTTTCTTAACTTTTCTTAACTAATTTAATTCTGGGGTCTATTTTCTATTTTGTGCTGGTCTGTAAACTACCTCCAATATTTTATGGCAATTTTACTTATTAATAACCCTAACATGGCGCCCCTGGGAGGCTTAGTTGGTTAAGTGTCCAACTCTTGGTTTTGGCTCACGTCATGATCTCAGGGTCACGAGATCAAGCCCTGCCTCAGGTTCCATGCTGGGCCTTGAGCCTGCTTAAGATTCTTTCTCTCCTTCTGCCTCTTTTTCCCCAAAATAAATAAACAAATCTTTAAAAAAAAAAAAAACCTAATGAGAATTTAATGAACTGGAAAGTTAAAAATAACTGTTTTTATCGTTTGTCAACTTATAATATTTATTAACACAAAAATCTCTCACTTTCTATCTCACTGCAAATATCTACGTAATAATTAGATGATGCACCTCCAAACCTACTGTTTGTCCCTGGGCTGTTTCAGGTGCCACGATCCTGACCCTGGATGGTGCCCCCTGGAACATGGGCTTAGTGACGTAGATATCGTAACCCTCCCTGCTCATCGCCCCGTATCCTCCTCCCCTTTTTGATCTACTTTGTCCAGACAGTCTTCATACACTTACAGGCATGACTTCTTGCTGACATCAGATACTGCAGGAGCTAAATATATCATGAGGTAAAGATACCTTGATTTTCCAAACCATCACAGTTTCATTTGTTCCCAAATTACTTTACAACCAACTTCTGATTACCCAAAGAAGATTATCTGATTACTGAGCAGTTAAATGAGAGCACTTTCCTGTTCTCTGAGCTAATTTCTCCCCTAGGGAAAGGGAGGGAGGTTGGATTTGAACACCTAAAATAGGCAGGTGCCCAGGTGATATAATTTGAGATGACTGGGAAGCAAAAGTCATCTAAAACTTTAACTCATTGTCCTCCATCATAGAGAAGCCTTCCATAGGATATTAGCATATTTTTCTTTATGGTCTTCAAGGACTCCTTTTTAAATGTAGGTACTCCATGTCGGGCGAGAAAACCATGATTAGGGCTCACTGCCCGTCAGTGGGAGGCCTTCACACGAAGTAGAGACTGGCTGTCTCAGCGTGTGAATACTAGAAAAAGGTGTCTTTCTGATGAAGCTCCTTGCCCACTCACGAGGAGCCTCTGTACAGAACACAGTGTAGAATTGTACTCAGCAGCAATTGTACTCAGCGGCTGGCCACACAGTGATGGAGAGGGAGGCAGGGGATGACCAAGTGTGCTGCCCCTGGGTTCCCCTATCTGGTTAGCCAAAAACAAAAAACAGCTTAAAATTAGTGCTTGTCAGTGTTGCTAGTGGTTTATAATACTGTTTTAGTTACCTGACTTGAAGCAGTATTTTCATTTACACAGATATTTAAAATCGAGTATATCTGGATACATCAGGTAGGAAAACAAAATTAAACAATAGTAAAAATTCAGGTTTACACACTGACCAGTATCATAAATGTAATACATAGCATTAATACAGTCTAATATCCTTTTAGTTAAAAGGCTGAAGGCATTTGGCAATGTAATTAAGAACGTGTGTACTTTTTCTTAGCTATCCTTCGTAAATCCGTGGCTTTCTGACCATCAGAAAAATTAACCTTGGGCATCTTCCCAAGTGAGTGAGCCCTTAAAGCCATATTGCACATGACGACTGTCTCACCATCACAGGGATCTGACACCCAAATGACTTTCTAACTTGGGGATTTTTTAGTTTTCCAATTGAAACCCCGGAACTGGGGTATGGTAGAAATGCCTTGGATTCTTTAGGATTATCTCTGTACTTCCTTTCATCTCAGCGGATCAGCTAAGTATTTGTCACCCGTTTGGGCCTCATAATTTGTGTATGGCCTAACTCTGAGGTTAGTTCTGGCAGATTTTACACTGGCAACACTTCTGCCAACAGAGAAAAATAACCTACCAGCGAATTTCACAGGGGGTCTCTGCTTTGGCCTCAGTTTCAACTCTCACAAGGTATAGGTTAGATGGAGACAGTGGCAGGGCTTTATTTCCTCTGTCACCCCCCCCCCCCCCGAGAGTTTCAACCACATATGAAATGATGCCTTATTTAAAAAGCACTTACACATGGTTCACATTGTTTTCAAAATGCTCTATCCACATCATTCCTACAATCAAGGGAAATGTTGGAGTTGATAAGAGAAGGGAGAAAAGTAAATTTTAATAACATCTTATTGGAAGCTAAATCCCCAGCTGGGAACTGAATTTACAACACAAGAAAGCAGAAGGTAAATATGCTGAAGTGAGGCATTGTTAGCAATTCCTTCTGCTTTTTCAGAAGAGCTTAATTGAAGTCCTACCAAGATAGAAATGATCACTTAGCAATCCACATTTGAAAGGCATTTAATGGAGCAACTCAATTCCTAGTGGAACTAACTTTTAAAATAAAAGAGCAATAACTAAGAATTATTACGGATGCATAACAAAATTGGATTCTCATATAGCTACTTATTTCTCACATTTTGATGAAATACAGACTGCTCAGAATATCAGGGTGGAAGACTCTGAAATGTCTGATTCTGATGTCAGGCTAAGTATTCCTCACAAGCAAGGTTCTTGGTTCTTAATACCTCTTGTCTGTGACTCTAGTGCTTGTAGACATACTAACACACAGCAAATGCTTAATGATTAAAAAAATAAGAACAAAAAATGCAAAATATATTTCAAGCTTACCACTTTTCAAAATGAAAATCAATTAAGGTGGAGTACAAAACTGATAGTACTTAACACATGTACATGAAAATGCATTTGGTGTTTTGCCTTTTGATTGTAATGTACAGATCTTGTTTAGCTGATCAATTTCCTAACTGAGGGAAGTCATTCAAGAGAATGCCCTGTTGGCAGAGATTGAAGCAATCTGTGATCATCAATTATGGTTATGAGTTTTTTCAATCATTTAAAATTTCAGTACATATTTATTACCCATGTGCCTTCTAGACACCATAGGGATACAAAGATGAATAGGACAGAATCTCATAGAGAAAATTTTCAGAAGAATCGTTGCAAATATTATTTATGTGGCATATACACACGTACATTTTTATTTGACACTTGTCTGTGACATATGACAGACAGTATAGCATTGCCAGAACCATATAGTATCTATAAGGCTTCTTCTCCTCTAAAGAAAATTAAAAGGCATTATAGGTCCATTTATCATTATTGTATATATTCTATATTATTCTAGAATGTTCTACCCTTATTGCCTTTCTCCTCTGTGTCTTTTATACCATATTCCCTGTATTTCAGCCACTTTTCAGATCATTGGCATGCCACTTTCTTGAAACTGTCCTTCCTTGGTTTGTTTCCATAACACTACCCTATCCTGGTGTTTGTTTTATCCATCCTTTTCTAATGACTCCTCTGTTTCTTTTATTGCTTCCTCTGTGTCTTCACATATCCTAACACCTAGCTCTCTGTGATTACCACCTCTGGACTTTCTTCCTCAAAATTCTGATCAGTCTCATGAAACACCTCAGTGCTAATCATTTTTAACTTTCTTCCTAGGATACCTTGATTAAAGTGACCCTGAACTTCGACATCACATATTGACGATCCTACACGTTGAAAACTCAATTAGATGGCATTCTGTACCATTACATATATGTCAAGTTCATCTCCCCTCATGGACTGTCAGATTCTCAAGTCTAGGGACCATGTTTTATATATCATCATTTTATGTCTAGCATTTGGTGAATGAGGTGCCATAGAACTCCATTAGTAAATCGTTCACCGGGTAATGGACTTAAAGCCCCTGAGGCTGTAAATCTGGCACCTCCGACACATACTAAATAATTGGAATCAGCCTGCCTTGTTTTCTGCCTTTATAAAGCCTTGGATGGGAACCTTTCAACAACATAGTTAAGGTTGTAGGAAGACAGTTTAGTTTGCATAACCTTGTAAAAATAATTTAATGGTTTTTTTTAATGACAAAGATTTTTTTCTTAAATGTGGGTGATTTATTTTCCTATGCTAGAGATTATAAAGAACGAAAAAAAGTAGTAATGTGGATGTTATAGTATGAGTGATTTTGCTATGAAAACTGATGAATAGTAGAGGCAAAAGAGATTTTGAAGGCTGTCATGTCACCACCCTTCCCCATTTTATTGATAAGAAACCAGACTTCTAAATTAAGTTGTTAGTTTCAGATGGTGATTCACATCTTTGGATTCATGTTAGAATCATCTAGAGTACTTCCAAAAAAAAATACTGATCACTGTCCTCTCTTCCTCTCTCTCTCTCTCTTTATCACACACACACATACACACACACATACTCAGAAAATTATTATTTAATTGGTTGGAGATGGGCTCATGGCTTTGAAAAAAATCTTTTTAAGTTCTCCAGAACAGTTTAATGAGAACCACACTGGCTTAAAACTTCTAGGCTTACTGTATGGTAATTTAAATAGGAATATACTAATTGTGTTGTGATTTCAAACTACATGAGCAAAAATCACTGATAAGAATTCCTGGGTTTTAGAGCTAGCAAATATTTTAACAGTCATTTTATAAATCACTTGAAACATATGTATTAAAAACTTAAGTATAATTTAAATACAAAGAAATAACACTCATGTATTCACTTTATGAAACATTATTTCTATAGAAATTTCTGATCAGAACCTGTACTAAACAGCTTTGGAGTTCTACTCTTTGACCAATAGGTGGCACTAGTAATTTCTGTATTAAACTATACAGCAACCAAATTGCACACCCTTTAATGAAATATATTTTATATATATATATAAAGACACATTACAAGCTTTAGCTCCTGAAATTCATTTTTAATTTATCTGCATGTGTTTCATTTAAGTGCTCTTTAATTACCAGAGCGCTTAGCATAATGAATACTGAAACTATGGATTGATTTAATGCCACAATAAAGATTTTCTGCTTTAATCCTTAATTAGTTCACTGAACTTGCATCCATTTAATATCAGTGACTAGGATCTTATTAATGATAATATTACTTTCAAATGAGAAGCAATGCAATCCACTGAATCCCCTCTAACAACAGTATCAAATTAAGGTTATGATTTGTGAGAAATAACTTTAACTTAAAATACATTTTATGTTCATAAATAATTTTTAGGTTTCCTATAAGTTTAAGTAAAGATCCAGGTTAATCTAATATCACAGGACACTACTACTTAAATAAAATATAGACATTTATTTGAGACACATGATCTGGCTAAGAGTTAATTCAGTCTCCTTCTGCTCCTCTTCCTTATACAGGTCTCTGAAAACCACTGCTTGAATTAAGTAATGATAATATATAACAAAAGATATCTATCCATATGATTTTCCTTCACCAAACAGCAAAAAATATATTAACTAGCACTAATTCTGGCCTACCTCTAATCCTACAGTGTGCTGGCCTCTAGACTAAAGGTTCATTCTAAATTTCTAGAGTTTTCAAGGTTGATAAAATACTAAGTAACAGCTTCTGCTGTGAGACTGAGCTCAGGCAAGCCAATTCCACAAATATGGCTTTGGCTGAATTGAGTTCAACAAATCTCTCATTTCCTAGGAAAAATTAGTCGCATCAAAATAATAGAGTCATATATAGGGAATGCTTTTTTCCTTCATTTTATGGTTTTGTTTTTAAATTGGGCTTGAGATGATATACTAAAAAAGAAGTTTTGAGCCCTGAAATATCTCTTTCAGAGACACTTAACCAATTAGCACAGAAAATTATTACTGAATCCCTCATTCAGATGTGGAACTTGCCTTACTATCATTGTGTGGGGTTCCACATATGCTGGGAAATGATTTTTTCTCAGGCTGGAGACATGTTTGTTTTTTCTAAAAAGATTCAAGAGGGAATAAGCAAGATATAAATGTATAGTTTCTCTTGCTCTCTGGGGTTTTGTGCAACTTAATTCAAGAATGATTAAATATAGAGGGGTAGCAAAGCAAAGAGTGAAGTTGAAGTGGATTTTCATCTATCAACTTAAACCTGGCCATTCTGTTGTCAGAGTTGTCTTCTAAAGCCTTTTCTTCCTTTCAGAATACATGCAATATAAATGGTACATTTTTTTTTCCATTTTATGGGAGAAAAACAGAACTTTTGTTATAGCATGACTCACTTTATCTCCTTGCCCCCAAATTCCTGCTTTTCCCTATGGTCCGCAATCATACATGTCATTACTGTTCCTCATTGCAGGGCTCTATTAGGTATTTTGAAACCTATTCCTCTTAGGAAATATGTTCTATTGTTTATTTATCACTGTCTGCTCTTGAGAAAATGGTGATGCTAGTTAAAAAACAAAACAAAACAAAAAAAACTGCTCATTTTTAAAAAGTTCTCCCTGGTTCAACCTATTGAACATAAGAGTAAATGTACCTCAACAGAAGTCATAATTCTGAGGTACAATGGTTTTCAACCTTCAGTGCACACAAGAATCACTTGGCAGGAGGGTTACCAGATTTAGCCAATAAAAATACAGGACACACAGTTCAATTTGAAGGTCAGACAAATAACAAATAACTTTTTTAGTGTAAGTATGCTCCAGGCTTGCAAAATTTATCATTTCTCTGACATTCAAATTTAACTGGACATCCTCCATTTATCTGGCAACCCCACTGGGAGGGCTTGTTAAAAACAGATCACTGGTGCCACCGTCAGCGTTTCTGATTCAGTAGAGTATGGCCCAAGATTTTCTAACAGGTTTCTAGATGGCACTAACACTGTTGGTCTGGGGACCATAGTTTTGAATACCAGTGCATAGTGTGTAAGAGTTTAAGCTTGCAAGGTACTGGCCCTTGAATCCCAGGTCTGCTGCTTAATACTGTGTAAACTGAGTTATTAGTTTGAGCACTACAAACATTGGTTTCCTCACATAAGAAGGCAAATATTAATCATATTAGTAATAATGACATGTAATAATTCAGAGCACTCAGCAAAATGCAAAGTACGTGCTTGGTAGAAGTTAAATCACAAGTTCATCAGAGAGGAAAGAATTTTCATTAAGTTCTTCATTTCCCAAATTGTTTTATTTAGAACACAGAACCATAGCAAGTCAGTGTTGTTTAACATGAAAAAAAAAAAAAAGTTGGGAATAAAGTTTACTATAAAATAACCTAGAATGTTAAGACTGCTCCAAGACTTAAAGTACTAATAAAGAAAGTGAAACTCCAAGAGAAACATTTTCCAAACTTATCTGAACATGGAACAACATCATTTCCTGCACAGAAAAGTAATTTAACCACAGAGTTTTCCATGAGAAACCAAATTAGGAAATACAGTCATGGTTCACAGGGCATCTAAATACAAAATGACATAATTACAAACAGGGATCACTTTTGCTATATAGAAAAATACATTTCTTTCAATTATTACTGGTATCTAGCAGAGTTCGGCTGAAACTACAATGCATTCATTCTTTCATTTATTCAATGCATTTATTGAACATCTAAAATGAATACAGGAGAATGATGCACTATAATGATAAAAGGAAGAGTTAAATAAGAAATACTGCCCTTAAGTAGCTCACAGTCTGGTACTTAAAATATTTAAAATGGGTATTGTTCAAGACTGCTTTAATGTTCCTCTCACCTTAACCAAACTTTAGACAGGTTTCTTCCTGATTATAATTCCCTAAATTACCTTTCCTTACAGCGCTTACGTTAGAAAACTTGCAATTGTAAAGTCTTTCTCTTCTCCTTTGAGATGTAGATCTTCAACCCAGAAATTCTCAAGGAACTAGTGTCCCTTTGAAATGTAATCACAGAAGTAGATATTGTCCTATCTCCCAGTCTCTGTGGGACAGTAGGAGTCTAACAAGTAGTGGCAATTAGCAAACACAGATGGCCTAATCACACTGAACAACCTACCCCCTAACATGCTCCAGTGCTTTTCCATTAACTTATTCCAGCATCTAAAAATCCTCTCACCTTTTGTCTCAGCAGAGCTGAGTTGAATCTCTCTCCTATTGCAATAGCCTTGAATAAAGTCTTGCTTGCCTATTTAACTGGTCTGGTGCAGTTTTTCTTTTATAGAACTAACCACATTTTATGTTGTATATTGTTAATCTTGTCTAGCCCAGTATATTGTTAATGAATCTCATTAACAACAAAAAAGCTTGAATGTGGTGCCTAATGTTCAATATTTTGAATATCACTCTTGCTGATAGGCAGTGGGACTTAGAAAGAGCCCTACTTTCAGAGTCAAATGGAACTTGTTTGAAGCTCACTCCTACCTGCTATCACTTATGTGTGTTGGGAAAAATATTTAATTTATATGAATACTGTTTTTTTTTTTTCATCTGTAAAATAGGGATAACAAAAACCTACTTTCCAGACATACTCTGATTTAGATAAAAGACAGAGTAGGGGGAAATGAAGCAGTTTGTAATGAGCAAATAGTCGAGCAGGCACTCGGAGAAAAGAGGAGCCAAGCTATTGGCTGGGAGCTTGCAAAAATTGCCCAGCACCAATTACTGAATCCCCTAGTACCCCTGCAGGATGCTCTCAGCTCACTCTAAAAGAAGAAGTCCTTCTATGGTTCTGGCTCCTCCTAAAGATATTTCCTCCTACTATTCCTCCTCTTGCAGGAGTCTGATTCTTTGGTTTCTCCTGAGTTTCCACACAATTGTTCCCTTACCAAAAACCATCTCCTCATTTATTTTTATATTTTCGGCAACCAGGCACACTGTGTTTTGAATGTCTTTCCCAAGTTGGACTGTTTGGGTCTGGTTAAGTCTCTACATCTGCCAAGTCATGTCTTTCTGAAGGAACCAAAGCCCTATGCCTTCTTGATTTCCATCCATTACCCAAAATGACAATCATACTCCATTTTGTCATTACTGAACAAGAGAAACACATTTGCAACCTGGGCAGAGCCTCCAGAGGGATTGTGTACTGATGTTTGTCATTGTAAACCAAGCCACTTTTCCTCTGAAAGGACAGGGTTGTTTGTCAAAAGTGGATTATTTTGGAATATTATTGTTCTCCACCAGGACATCTGCTTTTTTTACTAAGTAAATCGATAGCCCTCTCAAGCCAAAAAGCACCTTTGATTCAACCTCTTCAGTTTGAATTACATGAAATTGACATTTACTATAATACAAAATTTACAATGGTTGGGGCTTAATTTAATTAGTCCCAGCACTGAATTTTAATGAGGAAGTCTTAGAAGGCACTGATTGAAATTTACTAACGCACACAAGACATAAACCACTGGTACAAAATAAATACTACAGGGGTCACAATGAAAATGGTGAGATTAAATGAGTACATTTCTTTTTTTTAAGTTTATTTATTTTATTTATTAATCTCTACACCCAATGTGGGGCTCAAATTCATGACCCCAAGATCAAGAGTCGGTGTTCTTCTGACTGAGCCAACCAGGCACCCCAAAGTGAGTATATTTCTATCTGTAATCTGGAATGTATAGGAATTTAGAAAAAGGTTATCAATTTTTTGCATAGCTTTAATTATCAAGTATTGAGCAATCTCTATAGACTTAGTGCATGGCTACATGATATAGGATGTTCAGAAACAGAATAAGCCTTAGTCTCTGCTTTTAAAGAATGGTTAGTAAGATACATATACACCTGTGAACATTTTTTTAAAAATGTTTAAATTTATTATTTAATTTAATTTAATTTATTATGTTATGTTAGTCACCATACAGTACATCATTAGCTTTGATGTAGTGTTCCATGATTCACTGTTTGCATAGAACACCCAGTGCTCCATGCAATATGGGCCCTCCTTCATACCCATCACCAGGCTAGCCCATCCGCCCACCCCCTTCCCCTCTAAAACCCTCAGTTTGTTTCCCGGAGTCCATAGTCTCTCATGGTTCATCTCCCAACATTTTTTTTTTTTTTTTTTTTTTTAAGTAGGCTCCTAGTCCAGTGAGGAGCCCAATCTGGGGCTGGAACTCGACCCTGAGATTAAGACCTGAGCTGAGATCAAGAGTCAGATGCTTAACCAACTGAGCTACCCAGGCACCCCACACCTGTGAACATTCAAATACTGACCTAGGAGAGAGGACCCTGGAACACCCTTCTGAGATTACTGGGAATTAATCTAGTCCTTATACAGTTTAACAATCAAATATTTGTAAAGAACAAGAGGGCAAAACAAAGATAAATGTAGGAAAATAAAAGTATGTTGGTTGGAAGAATTAGTTGAAAATCAGGTCATGGGGTTGAGACTGTGTCTTGGGAGGACTATAAAAGATATAAAGATACCTAAATACGAGCCATGGAATCTAAGTTGCAAGAGGCATCAGGATATCTTTGTAAAGAGAAATAACAAATGAGAGACATATTTTAGGAAGGTTTTCCATATACAGTGAGTTGAAGTAAGAATAAAGGAGTAGGCAGACTCGTGGGGAAACTGATACAGCATACAGTTTTCTTTAACACGATCAATGGTGCTGGAAGGTGACAAGAAGACACAGTGAAGGATGAAAATAAGGCTTGGATGCAGAATGAATTTCCAAGAAAACACGCCCTAAATGAGGTTTCAAATAGGGGACACATCTGTCTACAGATGTACACTTGGGGGCTATCCACATCAAGGTGATAAAGCAGGCAGTGAACTGCATGAGCTAAAGAAGTCAGTGTGTGCTGATCATGAAAATTATGAGAGCCGAGAACTAGGGATGGATAAGAGTTCAAGAAGTTAAATGATCAGTAACTATACACATCTTCTAGGATCGTGGTTCTTCAACTTTGGTGTGCATTAGGACTACCTGAGGGCTGCTTGTTCATAATGCAGAGTTAGTAAGTGTAGGGTTGAAGCTAGAAATTTAAATATTGAACATAGCCCCAGGTGAGGTGGCTGCAGGTGATCCTCAGACTACACCAGGAGATACACTGAGAGAGATTTTTAAAATAAGGGGGGGGGAAATCTGTCTTTATTTTTTTTTAAAGATTTTATTTATTTATTTGATAGAGAGAGACAGCCAGCAAGAGAGGGAACACAAGCGGGGGGAGTGGGAGAGGAAGAAGCATTCTCCTAGACAAGAAGCCTGATGTGGGGCTCGATCCCAGAACTCTGGGATCACGCCATGAGCCGAAGGCAGACGCTTAACGACTGCACCACCCAGGCACCCCAAAACATCTGTCTTTAATGCTACAACCTTAGTTTGCTTTGATATCTGAAAAGTGATCTTCGTATTTTTCCTTGCATTCTGCTTCATGCTGGTATTATACATTAAAAAACAAAATAAAACAACAAAACCACTGAAATATAAAAAAGGGCAAAAGATTCCAACACCAAAAACTAGAGCATAAAAATGATTGCTAAGTCACCACTGCAGATTTAGATGTGAACCATTCCTCTGTAGAAGTCTTTCAGAAATATCCTGGGTAAAATGAACTTTTAGAAAAAGCAGGTTTGTGTTTTTTTTGCTACACTGTATCAGAATGTCTGCCATGTTCCCAATGTAGGTATCTTCAACAGATCTGTGGCAGTATCACTTAAGCTAGTCACATTCTTGGCAAATTTTATATACTATATAACTTATTCACTGTATAATATGAACAGGTGTTAGAGTTGTCTATTTAAATCTGGAATGAATATTTAAAAAATTAATGAGTTTCCCTCTTGCTATTGAAGATTATACTATATATATAATTTTTATCATTCCTGTGAGATCTCCATTTTTTTCATGATTCCTCCCAATTATTTCCACTATAAATTTTTGATGGATAAATTTTATTACTGTGGAAATTTAGGAATCAATGTGAATAAAAGAATCACTAAAGAGATCTCTTTCTTTAGAATAAAATGACAATAAAAGCTGTAAAATATATTTAGCACAATTAATTCCTCGGAAAACTTTGTGTGAAAATTTCCAAGTTTAATAGCTCTAGTCTCATTAAGGAACTTGTATTTTATTAGTAATATATAGCACCTATGAGGCATTGTAAAATCTTATAACTTCAGTTCCCTCTGGTGGCAGAACCTTCAAAGTGAAACTGTCAGCAACTCTGGATAGGGCCGTGGGCTCACATGCATTTATAACCTCTAGATGAGAAGAAATCCAAAGGGCTTATTCTTATGTATTGATATGGCTTTGGAAATAGCTTCTCACCTGTGTCCTCGAGGGAAGTAACTACTGAGGAAGGTAGAAAAGAAAGGATGTGACTTTATACTGTTGCCTTTTTTTTTTTTAAACGGGGAAAAAGTAAGTTTAAGAGTTACTTCACTGAAGCTTAAGGATATATTCTGGATGCTGCTTTGGATAGTAATTTTCAAATTAATACAATCTACTACATTTCTTAGGCAAAGACAGAGCAAAATGCAGATAAAGGAATAAAAAAAAGACAAAACAAGAGAAAAAAAGATACAGAGAACCCTCCTTCCTGCTCATCAGCAGAGTCTTCTTAGGCATGACAGAATCATTCAGCAAGGTAGCATAACGACCTGGGGCCCTCAGAAAGAAGATTTTATATAGATAAAGGTTTCATTTTAAATTTCTTTCAAAACCAGGAGGTATCTCTCAGCTATCTGCGGTAACTGAAAGCCCAAAAATCTAAGTGAATTCCAGAAGTTTAACAGCTAGGTAAGCTGTAGAACTAGGATTTAACCCCAAACTTCTGATTCTAAACTTATTTTGTGGTATATTATACTTCCCAAATTCAGAACCTGAAGATGCGAACAACAAAAGGGATTCACAGGTTACTGCCAAAGAGGCATATGCTCGAAAAAATCCCAGATGTGATCAAATGGCTGAACATGTTCTATTTTCTGTAACATGAAGCTTAAATATGCTACTGATTTTTGTAATCCTAGTGAAATGTAGCTTCTGAAATATAATCATGTATGCTCTTGCTTCTGAGTCTTGAAGCCAAAATAACTGCAGGATTATATATCCCTCAGGGTTCAGAAATTTCAATAATCCAATAGGATAGGGTTTTACTTTAAAGTCCTTCTAATCCACAGATTTTAAAAGTCATTTGGAGGTACAAATGTCAAGGAGATACACACAAATGCATCAAACACAGTAGTTATTTTATTTTATTTTTTAGCCATAAATCCTTAAATTTCTCAAACAGTAATAAAGCACAAAGCATCTTTGGAATGACTAAGAGATACATATGATTTGTTTGTTTGTTTTTATAATATTCGTTGCTGTTTAGCTACCTTATAGCCCTTACCAACTTCCACTCTTTCCGCTTCTTCAAAATTAAAATGATTTAGATTTTATTTACCTTCTTAGGAGAGGCCTCATCCTTCATGGAAGGTGGGCCTCAGCACTAATTGTTAAGTGGAGGAATCCAATCATGGTGATCAAATTCCTTTTACTGGTGACTGGATCAGACAGAACATGTGATATAATAATGGCCAATGACACCGGCAAGGAAGTCTGCTAGGCGGCTTTGGGAAAGTTCATTTGCTCTTTAAGATAAAGGTAAATGACTTCAGTTTTTAGTAGATTTACCTACTTCTGAACTTATCATGTATTGGTAAATATTCCCATTGTTTAAACCACTTTTATTTGGCTTTTCTGTTATTTTCAGTCAAAAGTGTATCGATATACCTTGTCTCTGAGCCTTTATGTCTTACAGGAGAGTCAGTTCTCGGGAAAATATTAGGTTGAAGTAGGTCAAGTTAGTTTTTACCAACCTATGGTAGATAGACTTTTCAGAACCCAACTTATTCCCATATTTCAATTTACAGCCCTTACTAAAAACTTACACATGTAAATTTGTAAAAATTTGTAAAGTATTACCTCTGCCCTTAAGCAGTTTCTAATAGAGGACTCCAAACGGTTTGTCATGCCAGATCACACAGTTTTAACAGTGGCTCCAAACTCTGGCCTTTTCCAATTTCTCACCATCCTACTCATAATCTATTTCTTTAGATCTCTTTCTATCTGTTCCCCCCCAAATAGAAATAGTGATTGATGCAGTGAAAAAGTAAAGTTACAAAACTATCATCCCTATTAAAATATTTTAAATTATTTAAATCTCAATACATTCTTTTAGAACTTAATTCTGATTTAAGAAGATCGATAACTTCAGTGTTCAATTGTATTTTGTGGCATTTTCCCAGCTAATAATCATCTACAACGTACACTTGAATTATTTCCATACAGACAAATATATGCTTGTCCCCTAAGCATGGCCCCTGTTTTTGAATTAAAGGTACAGTAAGTGTCCTGGAAGACAGAGGGTGCTATTCATGGGTAGGAGGAAAAAACTCTCTTGGCATTACATGTAGTCCCCACATCCTCGTAGAAGATTTTTATATACATCTGCATGAACTGAATTTTATGAGTGTATATTCATATATCATTAAATATTTTTAAATAATGATAATATAAGATCTTACCAGGATAGGACTGGGAGAGAAAAGCTGGGAAAAGAGTTATATTATGGCAAGAATTTCTACCATCCTCAAAACGAACTTTCTGGTAGAGTGTGAGAGACCGTGGCCATAAAATTTAAGCGTATTTGTAAAACATGAGTTGAATAATAAAATTTATATTACCGTTTCTCTAATTATTTTTAAGTTGTAATTTAGATTTAAAAATATGCACTTGGAACAGTGTAAATGACAAAAAAATATTTATTTAACTAACGTCTACATAACAAAAAAGCAGAGAGAACTAGAATAAAGTCAACCCAACATTGCTTGATATTCATGAGGCTAGTTTACTTTCACAAAGTGTAATATTCATTATTTCTTTAAAGTTCCCATTTAATGAAGAACAAATTTAAGATAAAAGTAGTAAAATAACAAAGGAAGAGTGATCTATAAGCCAGTCAAATAAATATTACTCTTCCAGAATAAAAACAAATCTCTGCATCCTTTAATCCAGTCTACGAGGAATAGTTAAATTATTTCCAAATGCATCTTTTCCTTTGGCTTATAGCCCTCATTGATTTTAACAACTTCCCATACACACATTGACATTATTATATGTTTAAAAACCTCTTCTCTTTGGAATCTCATATTCTAAATTGCCTAATCTATTGGATTGGTAATAATTTATCAAAACCAAGAAGGTTGAAAATACAGTATTACAAATGCTATGAAAGTAGGAAAAGAATACCTTTTATGAGATGAATTCTATCCATGTAAAAAAGTATACTACATCTAAAATTTGTGTATGTTGAATTACTTTTAGGTGAAGTTTTTACAAGGTGACCTCCTGTTAATTGCATAAAACAAATTAAGTGCCAGTTTAAATATCAATTATTAAAATAGCAGTACTTTCATTGTTGCAATAATAAAAAAATAACATTATTTGATTTTAAACATATCAAGGAAAGACTTTATAAAAAATCTTTTTCTCACATTTCCAAATCAGGCTTTCATTCACAAGTGTGCTTACACTGAATGTTCATGTCTTCTATTATTATACACATCCAATTTTTTAAGAATTTTTATCAGACTCCAATATGCCTGACAAAAACCTACTGTTCACAGTCTGATGTTTATCTCTGATTTAAAACAGTCTTCAAATACCTTGTCAGAATCTGCCAGTGTATTGCTTTAGGCAACAAGTTCCTAACAATACCCCACAGGGCTACAGGAGAAAGTGTTTTCTATCAAACACAGCACCTTCCCTTTTTCTTATCTCCAGACAAATAGAACACCGAAGCCTTGAGTCCATGGTTTAAGGTGGATAGCAATACATTTTACTGCAAGGAGTACACTCGAACTGGCTTATGTATGCTTTTCTTTTATAATTAAGGGCAGAAATAATATTACAAAGGAATGATCAATGATACTCTGAGAACTACTCTCTCCCAAATGGAGATTATCTTTTGAGAGGAGTCTTTAAACATCTCAACTTGGGGTTTATAACCACAGGAGTTATTCAGAGAACCACAGAATGGGGCTAAACTAAGTTAATGTATTTATTCAATCAATCAAAAAATATTTACTGAACATCTGCTGTATGTCAGGCAGTGGGAATTCAAAAATGACGAAGACAGTCAGAGTCTTCTGGCCTAAGGGGAATCTAGTGGGGACAGAGTCAATTAAGCAAAACTACAGGGGTGATCTTGAAGCAGGTGTTGGCAACAGCTAACTTAACTGGGCTGAGGGGAAGAGAAGTAAGGAAAGGCTTCCCCCAGAAAGAAATGGCACGCATTTAATCTGAGACCCCAGAAGAAGACAGGGGAAGAGGAAGTGTTCTGAATTTTTCTGATATGGATTGTGGTTAGGGCATTAAATGGAAGAAGAAATGGAACTCGTACTTAGTGTTTGCTAGAAGTTTTCTATGTAACATTTCATTTATTTCTCAGAACCAACCATCAATGAATTGGATAGCATCTCCATTTAACAGAAGAAGAATCTAGTTTCAGAGAGGCTTGATAAAGGCCCTAAGTTCAACTAAACTGTTAAGAGCCCACCCACTGAGTTCTTGCAGATCAATGTATAATATGTTCTTTGTCCCTCCAGATTCATTCTCCACCCTTAAACAGCAAAGCCCGTGGTTTTACTCAGGCACCTCAGACCCCAAGGCCTTTGATCTCTTCACCACGCATGATTTCTGCTATTCCAAGAAGGAAAGAAGAAAGAAGGGAGTAGAAAAAAATATATATCAATGACATAAATCAAAGGCATAGAACTTGTATTCTAGACCACACAACATTGCCATTGTCTTTAACTGAATATTCGCTTCATTTACAAAGCTGGAATGGAATTATGCTGATTCTTTTCTCAGAGCTATAAAAAGTTTTTGGGTTACATGCTCTATCCCTGGGACTTTAGTTATTCTTTGGGTGTGATGCAGAAACGTACAGAGATCCCTGTCCCAAAGGTCCTTACCCCCTCCATCTGCTTCATATACCAAACCTTCAAACCAAACCAACCCTGTACGTCACTGATTCCTCCTTGAGATTATCAATGAAAGATTGATAATGGTCTCCCGTCACGG
The DNA here is from genome assembly GCF_023065955.2 of Ursus arctos. Taxonomy (NCBI): domain Eukaryota; kingdom Metazoa; phylum Chordata; class Mammalia; order Carnivora; family Ursidae; genus Ursus; species Ursus arctos. The sequence goes on from NW_026622985.1 coordinate 21,956,674, forward strand.
CTCACAGCAAGGAATGATGCGGCACTTTCCTATATGTGTTTTTTAGAACCTTGATCTCAAAGTGTGGTTCTTGAACAAGCTGCATTGGTCTCACTTGGGAGTTTATTACAAATACAGAATTTCAGATTCAGACTTGCTGAATCAGAATCTATATTATTAACAAAATATCCATGTAATTTTTAAGCACTTTCAAGGTTGAGAAGTAGTGGTTTAGAACAGTAATGATGCTCTATGTTAATAAATGTGCAAGTTTCCTTCTACAGGGCTTCTACCTTCCTTAATTTGTTCATGTTCACTGAGATCCCTTTCCAGTAGCCACATGCTACTCATGGAAACAGAGAGCAGAAGAATAGAGCAAATTATGGAATTATTAACTTGGAAAAATAATTTTTTTAACACTACTATTCCACTATACTTAATGCAGCCCAGATTTGTTTAAATACATTTAATTTTAAGGCCATTTACTTTGTTCTACCTTTTACATATGGATATCTGTACATATTTTACAATGTTCCTAGGATGCATTCTAGAATTAGAATTTAATAGTAAAGATTTTTTATTTATTTATTTTTGCGAGGGAGAGAGACAGAGAGCGTGCGCACTCGAGTGAGTATGAGCACAAGCAGGGGGAGGGGCAGAGGGAGAAGACTCCCCATTGAGCAGGGAGCCTGATGTGGGACTCGATCCCAGGACCCTGGGATCATGACCTGAGCCAAAGGCAGACACTTAACTGACGGAGCCACCCAGGCTCCCTAGAATTTTACAGTAAAAGAAATTACCATTTTACCAACTATTAAGTATTGTTGATAAGGTTTGATGTCAGGATAAGGGTCATGATTCAGATATCCTGGAAACTGTAGGAAAATTAAGGGACTTGGGCTCCACAAAGAAGTAAAGAAGTATGTCAAAAAAGCAAAAAGAAAAGGCAAAGAGACAATGGACTTTACCTACTTTAAAACGATGGCTACACTACAGCTGTGACTCACAGAGGAAAGATGATGGCTTGCTGCCTTAGCCAGGCACCAAAAATAGGCATATAGCAAATTATATTGAAAGACTAGATAGGCTTTTTTTTTTTTTTAAGTGTTGCAGTTCTGATACCATATGAGCTGCTAGACTTGGGCTTCTCTCTCTGGCACAGGGACCTTTATCAAACAGCAAAGCCACGGCTTTTGGAACCAACTGAAACTAGAATCAAATGTACAGACTCTTGGCAAATCAACCACCACACATGTGTTTCTTCCGTATCCTACTTTACTGTTTCTGAGCTGTCCCAAGCCCATGGGCTTATGCAGCCTTCTGTTCCTCAGCAGAGCAGAGAGCTGCACATCTACTGGATGCAGACCTCTTAGGCATTTGGGCATCTCCTCCCTATCCCCAAGCACGGCTCTGCCTACGTACAGTAGGTGCTCCTCATTAAGCTAGCCTCTCTGCTCTTTCTCTCTCTGTCTCTGTCTCTCTCTTTCATAACTACCAAATGTGAAATAATATCACTACTAAGAATTACATGAGAGAGCAGCAATTGTTACCATCTTTCATAGCTTACAGAAGTGTGAAATTCGCTGTATCAGAAAATCATGTCTCAATGGAATGGGTGTTTAATATCTGCTAACACCTTTGGGACAAGGTCATGAAATTTAATAGGTACTTCATATCACTGAAATAGAGAAATCAATTAAGTAACAGATCAGACACCCATACAATCTTCTTTGATGGACTATTATTGATGACCACGAATATAAGAAATAACAGTTCTCTCTGCATATCGATCACCTGATTTTATTAGGCAAAGATACAAAGATAGATTTAGTGGTAAAAGGAAAATAAGAATGTGGATGAATTTCTTGAACTCAGTCCACTGGAATAGGACAGGGAGACCATCTAACTTTGAAGATAATCTTGCCTGGGAATTGATTTAAATTATCCCATAGCACTTAGAGAATGACATATAATTTCTATTTCTGCAGTGTATTTTTTGGAAACCTTAAAACATTTTTCCAAGTCTTAGTTCACTCTTTTATTTCTGCCTGCACCAAGTAACTTCTGTCTTACAGTTGAGAAAACAAGAACTTGAGAAAAAGAAAATAATTTTGAAAATCGAATTTGGGGTATAGTTTCGCCTTCATTTAACTATTGCTTAAATATTGGGTAGAATTCCAGTTCTGCCTTTTTTTTTTCTTCCCTAAGTGATCTATCCTGTCACAAGACTTTTGGTTATTAACATTAGGATGATAGTAGAAATATTATACCCCCAGCCCCAACTCAATTCTATAGCTTTAGAATCATTTATTAACTACCTACTGCACTTTTGCAAATGGTTTTGTTAATTGAACACATATTTTAGTGGATTTAAGAACACTATCATTATTGCTATTATTGGTTGCAATGGTAAGCAAAATACACATAATTCCTGTCTTCAGCAACTCATACTCTAGTATCACATAAAAACCTCAAAAGTAACATATCAAAAGCTAAACTCACCACCTTCCTTTTAACCCAAGCTTCAATCATTTTTATCTTGATACAGTTAATGCAATTGCAATATATATATATATATATATATATATATATATATATATATATATATATATATATAAAAGAATATGCTATAAGTCAGTGCTTAACTGACTGAGCCACCCAGGCACCCCTTGATTTGTATTTTCATTTCATAATTACTAATAGTGTTTCTTGCTGCCAATTTGTATATTATCTTTGGGAAAAAAATGTCTATTTAGACCCATTTTTTAGTTTAGTTATTTATATTTTATTGTTAAATTATAAAAGCTCTTTATATTTCTGGACACAAATCCCTTATCAGATACACTATTTACAAATATTTTCACCCATTCTGGGGTGATATTTCACTTTCTTGATGGTGTCCTTTGAAGCAAATTTTTAAAAATTTTGATGAAGTCTATCTACATTATCTTTTGTCATGTGCACTGTCACGTCTAAGAAGTTAGTCTAATACAAAGTCATGAAATTTCCTTTTTTTTTCTAAGAGTTTTATGGTTTTAGCTCTTATATTTCAGTCTATGATCCATGTTTAGTTTTCTACATGGTGTGAGGTAAAGGTCCAAATTTATTCTTTTACATGTGAATAACCAGTTATCCAACAAACATTTGTTGAAAAGACTGCTCTTTCTCCCTTGAATTGTTTTGCCACCTTTGTCAAAAATTAATTGACCACAAATGTAAGAGTTTATTTCTTGACTCTGTTATATTAGATTGATCTATAAGTGTATTTTTTTGCTAGTATAACACTATTTTGATTATTGTACCTTTGTAGACAGTTTAGTAATTGGAAACTGTGAATCGTCTAACTTTGTTCTTTTTAAGATTATTTTGTCTATTCTGGGTCCACTAGGCAGGGGGGAATTTGATCCACGTATGAGTTCTAGATCACTTAGTAAATTTCTGCCAAACACCTAGTTGGAACTTTGCTAAAAATTGCATTGACTCTGAGAATCACTTTGGGGAGTATTACTATCTCAACAATATTAAGTTGTCTGTTTCTTCTTGTTTCTTCTGCCACTGCCGTGTTTGACTTGTTATCACCTCCAGTGCAGTTTGCTGCTTAAAACACTTCTCACTGCACTCTGGATAAATTCAAATTCCCTACTATGGACTATACTTTCTGTAGGTGGACACCTACTCTCCTCACTGACTTTATCTTATTGCTCTTCTACTTCTTTACTGCTTCATTGTTTTTCTTTCTGGTCCTGAACAGGTTATGCTTATTCCTATATTATATCTTTCCCTCTTTCTGTTCCCTCTGTCTGAAATCCTCTTCCCTGAAATCTTTGCAAGCCTGACTTCATTTTATCATTTAAGTCTCAATCACATGTCACCTTTTCAAAATGCCTTTGCAAAAAACCCTACCCTCCTCCATCCCTTAGGTCTACTCTGTCAGATTACTCTATTTCATCTTCATTGGAGTACTTCCAAGTATATGGAAATATCCCATTTATTGTTTACTTCTTTATTGTTTAACTTCTTACCTGGAACATAAACTCCAGCATCTTTTTTTTTTTTTTAAATAAACTCAAGCATCTTGACCAATGCTTGACACAGGGTTTTCATTCATGAAGCATGCTAAATGTTGTTGCATGGATTCCTGTATCATCTATACAGTTTCTCAAGTAATATTAATAGTAACAAGTATAATAACAATAGTCGATGACATTTATCCAGCACTTATGTGTTGGGCTTTGTAGCGAAATGCATGTAAAGCCATGCACTACTAGCTCAATCTTCAATAACAACATTATGAGTTAATACAATCATTCATCCCCATTGACTGATGAAGGATCTGGGTTAGGAGGTTAAGTAACTTAGGCAAGGCCATTCACTGGTCAAGTGACAGTGCCAATATTTAAATCTATGCATTCTGGCTGCAAAGCCCATACTCATGAGCCCTCTTAAGGCCTCTCAGTGACGGAATAAGCACTTGTTCAAAGGTCTTTTACATCCTAAGCACTATGTTGGGTGCTATGCATATGAAGACCACTGCCTTCAAAGAGTTGTATGCATAGGAAATAACAAATGTATGGTGAGATCACCTAGTAGAAAGCTTTGGACACTTTGTTTAGGAGTTTATTCATTATTCTCTCTGAACATAGAAGATGATAACAAACTTAATAAAGCCATCATATAATTTAATTGTTCTATATTCTAATATACTCAGAAATTCAGATTTGCTAGATATTTTTAGTGGGTGAAAGTCACAAACTTCTCTAGAGAGTGAAAACATCCCTTTTTGATGGAGGTTTACTTGCCGTAAAATCTAACAGCAATTCCAACTTTCTCAGAAATTTTTAAAATTTAAAACTTTAAAAAACAGAAGAAAAGGTGACAAGCTTAATTGGAAATCCATTAGTTAGAAACTTGAGAGCTAATTTCTTACATCCTGATGCCAAAGAACTGTTATATATTTTAAGAAGAGAGTTCAGATAAGGAAGGAAAAGACAAAGACTACAGGATACATTATTGCACTGAAGTATGAAATCAAGACAAGACGTTATTTAAAGATAAAACAATCAGTGTTATCATGTGCAATAAATCCAAAGGAAGAAATAATAAATAATACAACTCTGAGTGACTTGTTATGACTATTTACAATATTCATAGCATATTATGTTTGCTAAACATACCATCGTTTTTCAATTTTCTCTCTAAAAGTCCTTCAGGCAAGGTAGGGCCAATGGAAAATGATTAATAGATATCTTATTTTTACCAGGATTATGTAATACGTCTTGACAAACTCAAGTAATGGCTTATATCACCACTTCATTTACCTCTGGGTATGAGAAGTGGGGGAGGTATTTTGGCTAGTGAGGTGAGGCTTGCTTTATGAGGACAGGGACTATATTCTTTTCTTCACTCTGGGATCTCCAATGCCTAGTGCCAGTGCTTGATACTAATATGTCACCCATTATTAGAAATATCATAACTTTAAATGTGATCATGAAAAAAACACATTGTCAACTAAACTACAACAAATTATTTCTTACTAATTTGAATTTTAATATTATACTTACCCATAGGATCATTCTAGACTCGTTTTGATGTAGATTTATCACATATCATTCCAGTGAAAATGAAAATACATAAATAAGAGAAATTAAACTATTCCTAAAAATATGTTCAGAATCAAACTTTCCTGACTGTATTTAAACTCAGAGTTGTTGATGTGTGTGTTTTCCAGTACACTGTTGTCCTTCGTGCCACACGAGCACTGACAATGTGGCTTCACTCTTGTCTCTCTGATTTTCTTCCAAGCCAATACCACACATTCTATAATTTTGCTGCTGGGGGTTTTTGATCGTATCAGAAGGTTCAATGGGAAGTTTTCAGACCACAACATCAGACTTACATCCCCTCCTCAAATAGTTCTTAGTGTTTTAACTGAAACTTCAAAAGAATGGAGTCATCCAGTCACACCACCAGGACTAACAATCAAATTTGCATTTGTGCTGGTGATGACATGAACATCACAACCACCACTTGCCCAACAGTGTTTGCAATTTTCCATCAATCGAAAGATGCATCCCAATTTCAGATATGTTAAAATGTGAAAAATCTGGTTTTTCAAATTGATGAAATGTGGTATTAAAATAACAGAGGTGTCAGGAAGAGGACAAGCAAGACAGATGGGGATGGCATGCTTTATGTGAAATAAAATAGATTAAGCCTTGAATCTCGTACAGGGGCCTCTCTTTGCATTCCCTCCCTAGTAACAGAGGCTAGAAGGATTCACACAGTCCCTGTAACTCTGCTGCTGTAAGAACTATGCTGGGGAAGGCAGTTGGGTAAAAGCCTCAGTTAAATTCATTCTAAAAAATGAAATGGTATTCATTCATTTGTTAATATTTATTAGTCACCTACAGTATACCCAGTTCTCTTCTAGGTGACAGGAATATAATCATGAATCAAAAGGCTACTGAGCTTATTTTCTAATAGGAAAATCTCATATTGTTAATATTATTAATAAAAATTAATTGAACAAGATAAATCCAGAGTGATACATTTTTGTGATATTATAGAAAGAATAATTGGGGTGGGTGGAGTATCTTTTAGAGAGGAGTTCAGGGAAGGAGTCTTTGAGGGGTGATATTTCTTGACTGAAGGCACAAATGGATTGGTGGATGAATAAATGGAGAGAACATTCCAGAAGTATGATCTCAGTGCACAGCTTTGTCTTAAATTTCCTCAGGTGAGGGTGGGCCAGTTTATTTCAGCAACTGAAATTCCTGCTAGGTTCCAACTGCAAATTTAAGGAGGAACATCAACCATTTCTCCCTACTAGAAAAACCTGTCAACATCTTTTTCTCTGTGTGTGAGCTGATTAAGTAATAAAGCCTACACAAACCAGGGGCTACCTCCCTGAATGAACTCAAGAGAGGCTGATGGTCCAGACATCACAGTCTGTTTGGGCATTTTACCAAAGAACTATGAATATGATCTTATTTTTAAGATATTTGCTCTATATAATAACCTGCCAATATTTCCTCAAACATTAATTAAACTTCTGTTTTAGTAAGGGCAATTTATTTTTAAAATGTAAAAATGCCCAAACTATGAGTCTTTGAGAGTTTTTAAGAGTCACGTCTTCAATCTCAGCAAAACCTTAAACTCTGCAGAACATGTGGAAACAGTTTCATTTAAGTGTCGCTTGGTGGCAGCATAACAAAATTGCTATGAAAGTTCCTGACTGGGAAACTAAACTCTGGAAGAGACTAGTAGAAAAACAGTTACGTTACAGCTGTTTTGTGGTATACAAAAAAATTGCGATTTTTATAAGTTATTGGAAAAGTATTTTAAAGTACATACATTGTACTTTCATTAAGATAAAATTAATTAACAACTGTTTACTGTTTCCATTATATGTCAGGCTTGGAGTTAGAGCTTGGGTTAGAAAAATAAATTAAATACAGTCTATTTTATGGGCTGAATTGTGTCCCCTAAATATTCATATGTCAAAATCCTAATCCCCAGTACTTCAGAATGTGACTGTATTTAGAGATAGCATCTTTCAAGAGGTGATTAAGTTAAAATGGGGTCATGGGGGGGGTTTGCTCTAATCCAGTATAACTAGTGTCCTTATAAGAAGAGGAAATTTGGGTACAGACACACAGAGTGAGACCATGTGAAGAAACAGGGAGAAGATAGTAATCTACAACCCAAGAATGAAAGCCTCAGAAGAAATCAGCCCTGTTAATACCATGATCTCAGACTTTCATCCTGCAGAACTGTAAGAAAATAAAATTTCTGTTGTATAAGCCATCTTATCTGTGGTACTTTGCTAAGTCAGCCCTAGCAAACTAATACAGATTCTAACCCCATGAGGCTAGCATTCTAAAAAAAAAAAAAAAAAAAAAAAAGCAGAGACAGGTACTTATAAAGCAATGTGATGGGTTTTTAAAATAAATATATGCTCAGAATAGGGATGCCTGGGGCACTTGGTTTAGGCTCAGGTTGTGATCTCAGGGTCATGAGACTGAGCCCCATGTCAGGTCCATGTTCAGCGTGGAGTCTGAGATTCTTTCTTCCTCTCCCTCTGACCCTCCTATTCATGCTCTCTCTCTCTAAAATAAATAAATGAACCTTAAAAAAAAAAAAATAGGGGCACCTTGGTGGCTCAACTGGTTAAGCATCTGAATCTTGGACTCTTGATTTCAGCTCAGGTCATGACCTCAGGGTTGTGAGATTGAACCCCAGGTCAGGCTCCACGCTGAGTGTGGAACCTGATTAGAATTCTCTCCCTCTCCTGATGCCCCTCCCCCCCACTTACAGTTTCTCTCTCCCTCTCTCTCTCTCTCTTTCTCTCTCTCTCTCAAAAAAAAGTTATATGCTGAAAATATAATGGGATCTTGGCAGGAAGGATGCATTCTTTTAGATTATGGTAGAGACCTCATGTAAGAGGAGTTTTTAAGAGCGACTAGAAATTTCCCAGGCAGAGAAATGAAAAGGAGAAGGAATGGCATTTAGGAAAAAGAGGATGTTGTGACTGGAGACTGATAGGCAGGGAAGCACACGTTGTGGGACAAAAACCTTGAGTCATTCTGAGTAGCTCTTATCAGGAGACAACTCTAGAAGTTAAGAATAGGTTTTGCAGAGCCCATAAGCCACATAAAGAGAGGAATTTTCTGTTCAAATCATGCCTCTCTTGAAATGTTTAAATGGCTTATAACCAATCTAAGATAGTTGACAGTTTAGGTTAAAAAAAAAAAAAAAGATTAGTAAAAAGAGGGGGGGGACAAGATAACAAGGACAGTAAATTATGATAATCTTAAGAACCAGCATGTTTGCAGTGACTGATCTTAATTTTAACCTTTCTGGAGCCAGGACACAAAAGGAAACAGGTAAGAAAATGGGAGGAACTTTATGTTCTTAGAATACCATTTTCTTAGGGCCACAGAATATCTTTTGCATAAAATAAAAAGGAGAATTTTCATATGACATTTTATATAGGGGAAACTGAGTAATATAATGAATATCTTCAGCAGCATTTTTCAGCTAACACAGCAACAGGTTTGATCTCTCTCTCCCTATTATTCCCTTCTGTACAACCCGAGAGCTTAACTCACAGTAAAATCCCCTAGAAACTCCAGGGGAGGATAACCTGGCTCAAGTCCCTTCTAGGGATCTCACTGGAGCCAAGGGAAGAGTTTAAAGTGCATAAAAAGTTGATAGATGACATGTGCCTTCAATAATATTCCCTAAACATTGCCTTTCAGCTGAGCTTTTTATAGGGGATGCTAAAGAATGAAGGTTTTATCCTGTAAGCATTGGGAAACTATGACAGATTAGCAATCCAAGAACCAAAGCAATCAGATATGGTTTTTGGAAAGAGAACTCCTGTCATCAATAAAGAACAGAGCTTCTTTCAGAGTAGTTGTGTTTGACTGTGGAAGTAGCCCAAAAATATGAAAAAAACATAGTCACCCTACTTTTGAATGCCCTAACATCAAACACTGCATTGCACCTGAAGTGTGATACATTAATTTTCTTAGCAAAATAGATTTACCTTTGTTATAGTCCATATTTGTCAAAGATATTGGAGAGTGTACTAGTAGTCATTAACTAACATCACAAATATGTGTAATACTGTTTAAATATTAATGAACTTATAGATACATACTTCTAATATTTCTTGAATCCATTAACCCCCAAACTTAAGAAAGTTTGAAAGAGTCCCATGGAAAACAAAATTCATGATAGTCACTTATGACTATCTCTTTAATTGTTGTTTTAATCATTCAAATTCTGCAGTCCTAAACACCAAATACTTTGCATACTTTAAATACCTTTTCTTTAGAAGATATACTTTTGATAATATTAAAAGGTTATTTTTAAATGCCTTAGTACTTTTGTAATAAATGTAACAGATTAAAAAGTGATCCCACTTACTTATAATTTAGTTTGTTAGAGGCTTTATAGAAAATGATAGTCTCTGCCAAAGTGTTTTCACTAATTCTAAGATCATTTCAAAACGTTTACTTATATAAAACATAAGGAATATAGTTCATAGCATTGCAGTAGCATTGCGTGGTGACAGATGGTAGCTCTATTTGTGGTAAGCATAGCATAATGTATAGACTTGTCGAATCACTATGTTGTACACCTGAAACTAATGTGACATTGTGTGTCAACCATACTTCAATAAAAAATAAAATAAAATAAACAAATGCCTATAAAACCTACTTCTTCTAATGGTAAATTTTGGTAAATAAGAATGTACGTCTTAAAGCTGAAATCAGGGGCACCTGGGTGGCTTAGTTAGTTAAGCATCTGACTCTTGATTTCAGGTCAGGCCATGACCTCAGAGCTGTGAGAGGGAGCCTGCTTGAGATTCTCTCTCCCTCTCCCTCCGCCCCTCTCCCCACTCTTTCTCCTTTCCTCTCTCTAAACAAACAAACAAACAAACAAACAAACAAACAAAAAGCTGAAATTAGCAATGATGCTCAGAAGAATTTAAAGGGAGGCTCATTGTGGTAAATTTTGTGATCAGATGATTCAGATGGGGGAAAATCCATAACTGAACTCTGTTGATATTTCCAATATCATTTAACTGTCCTAAAAATAGTTACTCAAAGTAACTCCACTGGCTAACATGTCACATCATGAACTGATAACCCAGAGATAAGACTTCATACTGTTTATAGACTAATATAATTAGGAATGACATTAAGGTCAGCTTGTCTTGCCTTTCCTGCAAAATATCTCTGAAACATATGATATATAGATAGATGATTGATAGATAGATAGATAGATATAGATATAGATATAGATATATCTGATATATAATCAACAAAATTGGGTATGAATATTGCCTTCTTGATAAAGGGGCTGGGAGAGGCACAGAATCTTCATTCATGCTATTACCAGCATCAGTTTTCATCCAAGTAAAATGATGAAATTATAGAGCATAATAAACTCTTTAACAATAATCGATTGTCAGATGTATGTCTAAAGCTCTGATTTTCATCTGGTGTGTGTGTGTGAGTGTGAGAAGCGGGGGAAGTGGGAAGAGAGAGAGATCTTGTAGAGGGTATAGTTGTCATCTATGGGGTTTTATTTTAAATTACTCAAGGTATTAAATATCCAAATCACCAAACCATACACAAACTGGGAGCTGGAAAGGGTTGGGGAGAGTATGGTGAACAGGGAATTTGTGACCACTGTTACTTATGTTATAGTCTTATTCTTCAGTTACTCTGGTGAGGGGAGAGGGAAGAATGAAAGCTGCAGTACTAAAACTGGTAGGAAAGTTACTTTATCTGTTATTCTTGGAAAAGGTCCATCAATAAACAGCATTTTACTCTTTATGCTTCATTCCAGTGTTCTAAACCCTGCACAGTGATAGTGTATATAGCTGAAAACTTCTGTGATTTAATCTGATCCCACCTTTTCCCTTCTGGTTTTCTAAGACTAAAAAGAAATCCCTGGATTTAACACGGCCCAGATACTGCTACTGAATGCTGAGTGTCAAGCCAGGAAGGTGTCCTGGAAAAACACCAGTGCCAATCCCCTTCTCAGCTTCTCAAGCCCTATGGCTATCTCATAGTATCAGAAAACACCAAAAGGAACCAAGATGAGCCCTTACACAATGTGCAAACACTAGAGCCCATCTGACATTGAGAAGAAATTCATTACATAGTCACACTCCTTTTGTACACCCGAGCCATGTTGTCATGGAATGTTTAATATGCCGTCCAGGGAAGTGAAGGTGCTCATGTGTCTAGATAACAGAGAAGTCCACAGCATGATCAGCCTCTAACCAGAAGTGATCCTTAACTCCAGAGAGTATTCCAAAATACCTCATCAATCACAATAGAGTAGATGATGCAGATCATTGAAAGAAAATATATAGATGAGGAAAAGCCAGTAGAAAAAATGTGGACATGGGGTACTAAATGAGCAAAACTACATTATCCTGCATTACCATTTTCTTGGCTCATTGGGTAAGAGCTGTCAGTTCTCAAAAGAATTTGAAGACTGATGTCAGCATGTAGAGTAGATTTTTCAAAATAATTGTATTTAAGTATTTACAGTAAATCATATACATATTGTGTTCAGAGTATGAGCTGAGTCACTTCAATAAAATATCTTATTTTTCTAAATAAAGATGTAGATTAAAGGACACATTCTTCTCTGGAGTCTGTCCAGTTTTCTAACTTCATTCTCTTTAAAATGGGGTAAGTAACAATGGCTGTAACACCTGAATTGGAATTTGACTAATGAAGAATCCAGTGAAAGAATGTTGATGCATGCATATCCAGTTCCTCCACAACTTCTATTCCTATTAACCTATTTGATATGAACTACTATAGTGATCTTAGAACTAATTTAACCAGGTAACTGTTTATCATCTCATTCTGATTTTTAACCATTTTATATCTTGGTTTTTACCTTTAAAAAATTTTTTTTCAAAGGGATCTAATATCCCCTTGGCAAATCATGTGAAAGACTTTGGAAATTGAACTATTAAATATTCCTATAGTATTATGTTGGTTATTTTTCATTTGATATGAAAACATAGACCTAAATTTTTACTTTAAAATTTCTTTTTGTAACATGTGCATAAATGGGTACTTGGTCTTAAATATGTCAACTTGAATCTTTCCCAGTTGAACTTTTCCATGTCATGATTTAACATTATTTTTTTTCCCCTTTTCACATAAATCTTATGTAGTGGTCTGGATTAGAAAATTTCAATATGAAGTGTGAACATAAACCATGAACCGTGACACTTCAGGGACATTCTAAGCATTTAGTTTGCATACCTTCCCTGAGATGCTATGAAGTATCCAAAGCTGTTACAAAAAATTGAAGCTACATGTAAGTCTTTGAACACTTTCCTTTGATTTATGAAGAGAAATTTTGAGTTTACTGCTCTACACTTGAACTTTGAGGCTGCCAGGATGAATTTGTCCTGAAAACTCCTTGTAAAGATACCTCACAAAAAATAAGGGTTTACATGAGCAGCAGGAGTGCTAAGGAATTTACAATCTGCCTTGGAACAAAATGGAAATTTACTGAGGAGTTAGTGAGCAGTGTGGTACCATGGGCTGCTTTCCTTAAGGCAATTTTTGAACAAATGTTTTATAAGACATTGTCCTCAAAATAACAGTGTAAAATCATAGTTATAACTTGTGTGCCCAGCTGGACAGTTTTAAGATCCATTCTAAAGAAGTCATAGGATAACTGAAGTCCTTAATTGCTAACTGGGCCTAGAAGTTATTTCCAGAGTTATCGACACTGAGGAATGCAGGTATTTGTAGACTAGAACCTGCATCTGGATTTGGTGATAGGCTTAACCAGAAGCTCTCCCTGGAAACGGACGTTGTGTCAGACTGTAGAGAAATTACTATTTAGGCAACTCCAGTTTTCTTCCATCCCTACATGTTTCATCGGTGGGAAAATGGTTTTCCTCTACAGTCACCTTCATTTAAGGAAATAATTGGAGTTCTTTACATTCATTATCAGCAAAGTACATAACAAGCATATGATATGAACCCTGAGGATCAGGAGCTTTGGATGAGGGTTTAAGACAACTGTTGGAACCCTAGATTCTGAACTAGACATAGCTATCTAGTTAAAAGAATATGGCCTGGAGTACAAAATTACATTATAAATATATTACAAAGACCAAAGTCTAATTCTGGGCTTCAAGTTATATATATAAGCTGTACTGGTCAAGACAGTATGGTACTGGCATAAAAACAGATCATAGGTCAATGGAACAGAGTACAAAACCCAGAAATGAACCCACAACTATATGGTCAATCAATGTTCAAAAAGCAGGAAAGAATATCCAATGGAAAAAAGACAGTCTCTTCAGCAAATGGTATTGGGAAAACTGGACAGCAATATGCAAGAGAATGAAACTGGACCACTTTCTTACACCATACACAAAAATAAATTTAAAATGGATGAAAGACCTAAATGTGAGACAGGAAACCATCAAAATCCTAGAGGAAAACACTGGCAGTAACCTCTTTGACATCAGCCATAGCAACTTCCTGATGGGATTCTTTTAAATGATAAAACCATTGGTACACCCAATATCTGGATAAATACTTCATTTTCTTGAAATGACTTTTGAATATTTTCATTTCAGGTTGAGTATTAGAAGCTGCCTTACTCTAAAACATGAAAACAAATGTAGCTGTGATACTGGTTCCATCTTTCCTTCTTCAACTCCCATGGAAATTTCTGAGTTTAATCTCATGTTTCTACAGAAAAGCATGGTTAAACAGTTTATTTTAAAATTATGCATGCTTTCTTTACACCGTTGGGATGGGAAACTGGTTATGGGTAAAATTTTTAAAAGACAACTGCTCCACTTCAGGATGGCATGTGAAATATATTACTATATTTACATGTGGAAAAATAATGTTTAGTATTACAAAATGATATTGAAATGACTTTAATAGAAAATAGACAAAATGTTACATTTCATGTATACAGTATCATAGAAATGTTAAAGTTGCCAACCCAAATTTTCCCATTGCTCTTACAAAATAGTTTTAGCTCTTTCTCTCTGTGAACACCAACATGTGTTCTCAAGTCTAGAGACAAGTCATTCAAAACAGAAGGTGTATAGCTTCTTTTGGACTGTTTCCCAGCACAGTGGCCTCTGGCACAATCTTTGGCTGTAGAAGCATGAGCTAGTTCAACAGTGCAATAAACATTCTTCCCTTCCTCCACATTAGTGGCCCAAATGGCAATTTGTCCAAGAAATTGCCTGCTGGTGCTGTAATCTCAAATCCCACTTCCACTGGCATAAAGGTATTCTTGTCCACAAACAAATAAAAGAGCAGAAACACATCTACTGAGACAGCTGAAGAGTAACACCACTAATTGCTTTAAAGTAATTTGGGAACATATTTTAGAAGTCATAATACAAAGAAGAACATGACTAAAAGGAATTATTAAGTAAATAAGATCAATTTGATTTTTTTTCAAACTGATCTCATTTCTGTTGGGCATTTACTAGGTTTATGTAGCATTACTCTCAGAGGCTAAACAAGCCAGCTGTAAACTAATAATAATTCCTTTTCTTAAGAAAATAAGGGTTACATTAAAATGAGAAAATAGTAGCAACAGCACTCCAAGAATAAAATTTGGTACAATTATCTAGGAGAATTGCCCGGAATACTAATAACTTCAGAAATAATACAAAGTTGAGCACATTTCTTTTAACTTTAACCTGATTAAAAAATAAAATATTCACTGGCAAAGAAAAACAAAGCCTCAGTTAAAATTACTTCACTCTGACCTACCCTCCTTGTTCCCTCCTCTACATTCTTCCACCCTTAAATATACTTAAGGTCATGACCTCACATATATATCTTAGTATTTGTCATGCAATTTTCTTGAGATAACCACCTCTATTTTGCAAGTATTTTTCTATGCCTGTCTTGCTCGATTTAATTCTCATGGATTTTTACTTTTACCTAACAATCTCAATATGTGTGATGTAAACTCTGATTATTCAAAGATTATAACATGCAGGATAGAAGAATAATGAAAGGCAATACATAGAGAGGAATCTTTTAAGATTGGTGTTGGAAAAAGGAACTAGTTTGGAAGTGTTCTCTTTCTTTCTTTCTTTCTTTCTTTCTTTCTTTCTTTCTTTCTTTCTTTCTTTCCTTATTTCAGAAGGGACAGATGCATTTTTTAAAAATTCACTATGTTTATATTTTTAAATATATGTATTGTACATAGAGTTAAATTAAAATATGTACAGTTGTTTAATTTACTTTCTTATTAAACGCTTATTAAGGGCTCAACATACAAAGTAGCATGAGATTTAGCCTTTTTAATTTTTTTATTCAGTGTTCTAAATTAGTTGAGTCATAGAGACAGTGTATAATCTGCTGATGACAGGATTTAATTGTGACATAAAATTTATCAGGTTCTTCATTGTTTATCATAGTTATCTAGAATCTGGAAAAAAAATCCCTTAAGTATATTTGTGTGCATAACATGTGGGAACAATATTTCTTCGGTCCCTGAATGTGACCAGGAAAGACTATGGTTAGAAAAAAATCTCCTTCAGTGTTAGATATTCAAATGTATTCAATGTGTGTAAAATTCTCTACTAAATACAGATGAAAGCATACTTCTAAAGTTAGAGCAATTTACAAGGGCATGAAATAGAGTAAGGCATTTATTACTGAAGCAACCAAAAGAGGTAAAAGGTGGTGCTGTTCAAAATTTACTGTGCATCAGAATCACCAGGAAAACTTGCTAAAATTTAATATTCTTGGATCTACTTTCCAGGGATATTTTATTAGGTCTCCAGTGCAACTCAGGGATCTGCATTTTAACAAATATTCCAGGAAATTCTGACGTATTTTATTTTGGGATCATACTTTGAGTCTAAGAAAGGTAAAGAACTAATTATTGAGTAAGGATTAAAGAAGGAATTGGTGAACAGAGGACAGATAGGAAGGGGGTCATCACTGTTTCTGATTTCCCTACTTCCATATTTTCTTGACCTCTCTCCAATCAGGATTTTCCCTCTCCATGAAAACTGATCATAAAAGAATCTCTAGTTATCCTTACATTGCTAAAATAAAGGTCAAACCCTGGTCCTCATCTCCATGGCCTGATACCAACACTTCACCTAGGCCATGCTTCTAGCCTCAATGCTCTCATCACTTGGCTTCCAGTACATCAGACTAGCCATTCTTTCTCTGGCTCCTGTGCTCATCTTCCCATCCCTTCCTCCCCCTTCCCATCTTCATCTATACTTATCTCCATTCACTGCTCTGTTGGGGATTTTATCCCATCTGTAACTTTCCATACCATCTACATACAGATGACTCCCAAACATCTGTCTCCAGCCCAAATCATCTCCCATGAACTCCTATGTCATATTTCCTATAGGTCTTCTTGAATGTTTAATAGACACCTCAAATTTAGCATTTTCAGAAACAAAATCCTGATCATTTGTACTCCTCTCTCCTAATCTGTTGTTCCACAGCCTCTCCCACCTCAGAAATGGCAAATTTATAAACTTATAAATTTATAAATTGCTCAGGCCAAAATCTTGAAGTCATCCTTGCCTTCTCTTTTTTTGTCACATCCCATGTCTGATCCATCCGTGAATCCTTTGTGTTCTACTTTAAAAATGTATCCAGTTTTACCACTTCTATTGCTAACATGCCAGTCCGAGCCTTTCAGATCTTCCTCTCAGAAAGGCAGCCAAAGTGATTCTATTTCACAGAAGTTAAGATCGTATCGCTCTTCTGTTCAGAACACTAAAAATCCCCATCTCACTTCAAGTAAAAGCCAAACCCTTAAATGACCTTCAATAGCAAAATTAAATCAAGTAAGTTCAAATCAAGTTAGGTCAAGTCAAGGCATGTCACTCAATGCAAGTTGAGACTCTTCTAGTCATGTCAAGTTAGGATGCAGCAAGTCAAGATAGGTTATTTCAGGATCTAGATGATCTCCTCACCCACCCTTTCCTTGTTACCTTAGGCCTTCCTACTAGTGCTCTTGCTAGGCTCCAGCCACACTGAGTTCCATGCTATTCTTTGCTGCTGCTATCTGAAATGGCTCCCCCCAGAATCACCTCTGACTTGCTCACTTGTTTTCCATCTTTACTCAAATGCCACCCATTCAGCCAGCTTTGCTTGTCTATCCTAATATTATAACTTTCCTCCACCAACACATTCTAGCCTCCCTCTCTGATTTTCTTTTCTGGCTTTGAATTAATAACTAATAATGTGTTCTACTGATTTACTTTGTCTATTGTCTGCCACTTCTCTGTCTCCCTCAATATATAAGCCTCCTGAGGCTAGGGATTTTGTTACACTTATTAACTGCTTTTGAGCAGTGTCTAGGGAGCTATTTTGTGCCACTCTTTGAAGGCATGTCAAGGCTGAGAAAGAAACCGTGGACAGTGTATGCTAGCTAGAACTGTATTTCCTATTTTGATTTTCGGCAAATTCTTCAAACCCTCTCTTTATCTCTTTTTTCTCCTTTCATCATCATCTCAGTCTTTAATGTTTCCTCCCCTGGGTCATGCATTTTTTCCTCCATTTATCACTTTCTAGTGGATGTAACTTTATAGAATAGTAATAATAACAATACTATTCATATTTGAGTATGTGTAGTGCCTTCTAGTTTATAAAACAATTGCATATACATTGTTTCATGTGGCCCACTGAGAAATATACCCCCCATCCACACACTCACACGTACACTCACACGTACACACACATACATATACATTTACGTATTTCTGTATTTGAAGAAATTTTATTGTTTTGGCCTTCCAAAGAAGCTAAGGTTAATTGCCGGTTGTTTTTTAATCTTGGAAGATTTTGTTTTTCTTTTTCAAATTGTCGATAACCTTTATGCTTATTCTAATCCTGCCCCCATCCTCCTTTGACTTTGAGTCTTACAGTATATCAGATCAATTTTGTCTCTTTTAATGGAGTTGTAGGTCACACAGAAAGGAAAGAAGGTAACATTTATTAAGTGCAAATTATGTGGCATGGACTCTGCAAAGCCCTTTACATTCACATTTAATCCTAACAATTACCCTGTGTGGTGTGTATTATGATTCTCATTTTATGGATGAGGAAATCAAGGCCCACAGAAGTTAAATAACTTGCCTGGGGCTACAGAGCTAGTTAGTAGCAGAGCTGGATCCCGGAGCTCATGTTCTTTCTACAATAACAAATTACACTTCTAAGTAAATGTAGGAAAAAATTATAGTTTTTAGAATGGCTTCTGATTTTCCCTGATATATTATTGTCAAAATTTGAAGTGGCAAATTGGAATCAGAATATAGACCAGCATTGACTATCCAAGGAAACATAACATGAGCCACAAATGTAAGGCACATACATAATTTAAAAAATCTTAGTCATCACATTACAAAAAGTGAAAAGATACAGGTGATATCGATATTAATAATATGTATATTTTATCTGATATATCGAAATTATCATTTCAACATGTTATCAGTATAAAAGTTCAAATGAGATATGTTGCATTTTTTTTTATCATACCAATGGTTTGAAATTCAGTGTAGATTTTACACTCATAGCTCAAAGCAGTTCAGACTAGCTACATTTCAGGTGCTCAATAGCCACACGTAGTTAGCGAGCCTGTATTGGACAGCACAAGTATACATCAATCTGTAATAGGTCTAATTACTGTCTCATTTCCTTCCCTTGGCATCAGACTTCTTGGAGAGTCATTGATTCCACCTTCTACACATTGCTTTACTCACTGGAACGAGCCTGGTTTCAACTACCAGCATTCCAGTCCAGTTAGCATAAGATGACAAATTATCTTCTGGTTTCCTATTCCTCCAGCTTCTGCTTTACTTAACCTCTCTGCTGCATCTTTGACCAGTATTGATCACTCTCTCCTGCATTACAACTCTTCTTTCTGGCTCTTTCTGTGAATTCACTCCTAACTGGTTCTCCTTGTATGAAAATTTTTAGTTCATCACGTTGATTCTACTTAGGCTCTTCCCCCTTACATGCAATCATTAGTCCACAGCCTTCTTTTCTACTCTCTTCCGATTTGGAACTGCAAAGCCATACCGAGCTTCAATTGTCATTTATACATTAAGGATACCTAATCACCATCCACACCTTCGTCATGAAATCAGACCTATATATTCAGCTACGAAAAGTTCATTTTCACACACATTAAAATTATCATTTCTAAAATCACACACACGCACACACACGCACACACATGCATACACATGCATACACGCACGCACACACACACATGCGCACACACACACACACACACACACACACACCACTTCCTCCTGATCATCAGTAGGTTATAGGAAATTTTTTTCCTCAAAAAAAGCATGCAATTGCTGGCCAAGTGGGTTATATTTTATTTGTCTAATTAAGTAAATTGAAGGAATTAAGAAAAGGAAAGTCATAAAAATAAAATGCTACACAAATTTTTTTAAATATTTTTTAACAGAATGAAATTCCTTTGGTAGAATTGCATCTATCCCAAAGTGAAATAATGGGCATCCTCTTGAATTCTATAATTTCTAACTGTCAGTTTGACTACTATCGGCAGTGCTACCATCCAAGGAATGTGACCATAAATTCTGGATAAATAACCATACTTATCAAATCCTTACTCAGACACAATATATTAGTCATGTATTATAAATTGCAGAAGGAAGAAAACAAAAATGCCAGAGTATTTATGGACTCCACTATAGTATGTATTCATTTTCAGACTTCTTTAGTACAATGTGTGCTTTTGCAAAGGAAGCAAAGATGATTTTTCATATGAAGTTGAAAGAACAATTAAACAAATTTGCTATAGTTTTTCTCTTTTTGCAGTAAGTTTTCCTTCCATTTTGTGTAAGTTGCTTTATTTATTCTATTTTTTTTTAAAAAATTTCATATGTTGTAGGGCAAACATAATGCAGTCATATACTGAAGACTCTATACACGCCATAAAATAAGAAGCCATGTATATCAAAGCCAAAGTTCCTGGTGGATTCAGGTATAAAGTTACCATAAACCCATTGTCTTTTAAAAATTGAAGAAAACCCACTAAACATGCTTTCTTGTGGCTTTCAAAATTCTCACAACAAAAGCTACTTTGAAACATGCTGGGAGAAGGACTAAAATACCACACATATAACCTGTTCAGAATTTTATACTGTGGCAGATTACCAACTGCTGTGGGTGTATTTTCTGGATGTCATTATTCAATTTTGACCATTAGATGGACATAATTTGAATAATAATATGCCATACTATAGTAGTTTTAAAATTTCATTACCAAAGCTGTTCATTTATTTGCAACATGCGAGATGTTCTACATTCAATTAAACACTTAGTACTGTTAATAAGTTAAAATGGATTTACATTTAAAAAATACATTAGAATTTTACTCATCTTTCATTTCATAGCAGGAATCTGATCTTAGCATTTGACCACCAGGGCACTGGTCATTAATAGGAAATTACAAAAAGAGATGTGACATGAATATGTTAACATTCTTTTATGCTTTCACATCATTTAATATTCAATCTTTGGATGTAGCCATATATCCATACTCCTTAAAAGTGAAAGATGAGGTTGTCTAACATTTAATAAGACTTGCAGATTCCCTCAGAGTTGGCCCAACCACACTTATGCTCCCATGGAACTCACTGGAAAATGGTGTCTACAAAAATAGACAGGCAGTGTTTCCATAACAGTGCACCTTAAGTGAGAGAGCAAAGGATACGTTTTTCTTCCTATAAATTTGTTTGCTCTCAATTAAGAGCCTGGATACCATGGTGATTATATAATAGGAACATATACCAAATTAGCTAGAATGCTTATTAGTTTTTCTTTTTTGATGACTGTTGTTAGAGACAGAAAAAAGGTAATACAACTGAAAATTCACAAGAAAAGTACTAGTGAAGAGTGAACTCTCAGGAAAAATAAAATCCATAGAGAACTATTTATTAAATGCCTACTATGTGCTAGCCACCAGACTAGGAGTGACCTATATCTCTCATTTAACTTATTATTATTGGCAATCAAGTGTCAAATTAACCATATCAGTGGAGACTTACTTCAATTTCTTACATGGTTTTAAAGTGGCTATTTAGTTTATCCACCTGACAGGATCATTCAAGTTCAACTGCTTGATCAGAGAGTAATATGAATTTCCCAAACAGTGGAGATGAGAGCATAAAGAAGTCTGTAGATGGGACCTAAGGTACTATTCAAGCTCACAGTCCTTTAGTAATTTATTTTCAATACTTTATCTTCCTCACAGTAGCACAAATAAGTGGTTTGTTCAAATCATTGCTATTTAGAGAACAAAGACCTTTGGGATCATTCAATCCACAGTTTTCTACTTTTGCAGATAATTAACTGAGGCATAGGAGGATCACAAGAATCCATAATTGTTAGTGGCAGATATGGGAGCAATAACCAGCTTCCATGTTTTCCCTCTTGTGAACGCCTGGAGATGCCAACTGTCACCCTCAGACAGGCAGTGTAGTAGTCGTCAAGAGTCCAGATTCTGAAGCTAGACTGTCTGGGTCTAAATCCTATTATTGCCACTTATTAGCTGTGACCATAGGCAAGTTACTCAAGCTGTGCAGCAAGTATTCCATTTTATTGGGTACAAAAGTAGTATCTACCTTACAGAAGTTTTGTGTGGATTACATGGAGTTCTATTTGTTGAACACCTAAGATCATACTTTATGCATTATCAGTATTTTAAATGGTGTGTGCCTTCATTCACACACACACACACACACACACACACACACACTTGAACTCCTACTATGTACTAAGTATCAGGATCAAAGAATGAAGAAAATAATCAGATCCTCTCTCTGCCTAATAAGCTTACAGTCAAGTGGGAGGTAAAAATTAGTAATCAGACACTTGATAGCATGATGTTTTATGAAAGGGTGGTAAAGAATGCGACTAGACTAGAATATCTAGGAGAAATGCTTAACCCAAATTTGGGAGTTTAGGAGCAACCCCTACAGAAAATGCCTAGAAGTGTGAGCAGCTTGCTGTGGGAGGCTCGGAGGAAAGTGTTGCCATTAGGGGAGGCAGTAGGTAGAAAGGACCAGTTGGAATGGATGTGGAGCTGGAGAGGCTAGCTGTGGAGTGTGAGAGTGAAGGGAAAAGAGATAAGAGTGGTAAGTAGAGTCCAGAAAGGAGTTTACAAGCAACATTAAAGAGTTTAAAATATACAGAAAGACATGGGGAGCCACTGAATGATTTAAGTAGGGAGCTGATAGGATTGGGTTTGCATTTTACAAAACACTCTTGCTATAAAGTAGGTAAGATGGAATCAAGGTAACTCAGGAGCCCATTGATATTGTTTCAGATGAGAAGTGATGAATGGCTACAATGACTTGAAGGTTTATAGGAGCCCTGTTTTCTAATGCAGCACACACGATAATGCCTGGAAAGCTAGAGGCCACCTGGGGCCAAACTGAGCCTCCCTTAGTAAAGAGAACTCCACTTAACACCACAGTGTAATCTGTTTTAAACATAGGAACAGGGTATTTGGCCTCCTAGAGATATTTTGGGAAGCTACAGACAAAGTGTCTAGAGTCAGATACTGTGGGATTAAAACTGGCTCCCTTACTTCCTCAGGTATGTGATTTGGGACGAATCCTCTTAAATCAAAGCATTTTTAAAATGTATAATACTAGGATAAGAGTAGCTAATTTGAAGTGTTAAATGAGGCAACAAATGTAGATATCTTAAAATCTATGCCCCTGGCATATATTAAGTATTCAATAAAATTTAGGTCTTACATTAAGTGTTTTAACTTTTTTAAAAATAATTTTCATGAAGTCAAGTTACAAAAGCAATGATTCTTATTTTTAAAGTCATTGAAAACCATAGTATTTTCAAGTGACAAGTCTACTAGCCCTTTGGGGTGCAACAAATGCATTTTCAGTACACAAGGAAAGAAACAAAAGAAATGCCACTTTATAGAACTCTTATAAAACAGGATAATTTGCATTTTCAGCTCTACACATTGTTTTATCATAATGCCTTAAATATTCTCTCATGTCTAAGAGATAAGTCTCTAAGCCAAGAGTCAAAGAATTAAATTGGTTAGTGTTCCTAGTTTCTCTTCCCGACTACAAAACAAAGTTACATCATGTTGATCTTCAGCAATTTCAGATGCAATCAGTCTCTACCTCCAATAACCTCCAGTAGGGCTCTACTCATCCATGAATCTGGACCAGAGATGTTTCCACAACAGACCTAAAAGTACATCGCTATCTGTCAGCCCCTAACCCTCAACCCCTACTGCCATACCATCCTCTAAACATAAAATGTATGGTATTATAACTCTCCCGTTGCTCATGCTCATGCCTGCAATGACCTTTCTGAAAGTCTGAAATGTCTACAGAAACTGTCAAGAATCAAATTTTTATGTATGTGATCTGAAGAAAGCCCTACTTTTGCCGGTATGTCCAAAATTATAATTAACAACAGACCACGATTAAACACCCCACAGATGAGTCAGTCAGTGTGCTAAACACAAGCGATAGCGGTAACTAAGAGATGGCTATTGACTTCAAGTAGTCCATATTCTAATGTAGGAAGCAAATGTGTATAGCTGCATCTACTATAATGTGAAAAGTGCTACAGCAGCAGAATGCACCAAACATGGTGAGAAAACAAATGAAATGTTATTAATTCTGCCTGGAGGAGATAATGAAAGGCTCATAGACAAAGTCAATTTTGAAACAGTTATTTTGTTATTTAAAATCTGTTTATGTGTATGTGTGGTGTGTGTGTGTGTGTGTGTGTGTGTGTGTGTATCCTCTGAAAATGCATTCACAGGGAAGACAACATTCATAGGAAAGTATTCTTTTTTAAAGGCCATTAAAGTCTGTGTTTCAGAGAAAAAAGTTGTCTACTACTACCACCAATGCCACAAGTATCATTACTTTGAAAACTCCACAACATAATAATTTATCAACATCAAATACTGGGGAATAGGGGAGTTTCTCACTTCAACTCATACTGAGCATTTGATAATCTCCCCAAACTGTTATTCTCTTCCATTGTGAAATCACCCCCAAATAATCAGGAATAAAAACTATAACTCCAAATGTTTAAGCACACAGAAAACATACACACACACATTTGGAAACCGATTTCTGAAGTGTTGAAATTCTCACTGCATAAGGACTTTTACCAGGCACTGTGAAACCAAGCTGTGCCCTTTCTTCAAAGAGGGTGAACAAAGTACACAGACCAAAAGGAACAAAGAAATATTAATTTTAAATTAATAAAGGACTGCTTCTAGATATTTTATGTGAAGCTTGCATGTTGAGCCCTAAGGATTTTCAAATAATCATCATTGTTGTTACAGTCATAGACTCAGCCCCTTAAGAAAAGTTGGAAAATACAGACTACCATAGAAGGATTTTAATATGGCTTAAGTTGCACTATTATATTAGTGGATTTTATTCCAAGCTATTTCCCCTTACATAAGAAAAAAATAATTAAAAAGATTAAATTATGAAGTTTTTAAAATTCATTAAGTGCTACGTGTTATCTAATAATGGAAGAAAAATATTTTAAGAAACATATGAAGAAAGGTATACTCCCATAAGCATAAATTATGTTGTGGCGTTAATGTGCCTTGGAAGCCCTCTACTAAAAATATTAGTCATCCAAAGCAATTGAGTTCGGTGTCAGTGAAACACTTTCAGATATTATGCATTCTGTTTTTCTTTAATTACTAAAAATTACAGGGCCATTTTAAAAGCAAAAACTCCCCTGACATCTTAACACAACTAATAATGAAATGGAGCAGCTGGGAATTAAGTCACTGTGACAGATGTTCAAAAGCAGAATGGAGGCTCCCCCATGTACTAAATCCTCATTTAGGCATGGTGATGATGAGTAGTGGGATCTTAACAATTCAGGTAGTGTGCTGAATTTACACTCAGGCACCAAACTTCTGACAGGAGTGAAAAGAACATGTTTTCACTCTAAAACCACAATCATGTATTGAGGGATCTTTTTTTGCACATTGTCAGAAGTTTGAAGTAGATAACATGAAACTATGAAAGGAAGCTCATTCGGCATAATATTAAGAAACACTACAGAGTCTGGTGCCACACTGGCTGGATGTGAATCCTGGCCAGTCCTCCTCGCAGCAACATGACCTGGGGCAGGCCTCAGGTTTCCTATCTGAACAATGAGAAAAATAAGAGTATCTACCTGAAAAGACAGTGCTGAGGATCAACATTTAGACTTTTCCTCATGGCAAATACCCTGCGAGAATTTTCTATTACTATTATGAATATTTAGTCAGAGATAAGAGTGTAGGTAGCATACTCTTAGAAGTACTCTTAGAATTATTTTTGCACAGAGTGTCTTTGTGAGGCATGTTTAATAGAGACAGAACGTGCTGTGCTTATGAGAAGAGACAGTGAGATTGTTCAGAATTAATGGAACCCTCAGGACACATAGATTCCACTCAGACATCTATTCTCTCTTTTCTTTTCATATGACAGAAGAAAAGACTGACACTTAAGGAACAAGTTACGACCAATCTAGGAACAGTGGCAATTACACGCACAGTAACGCAGAATAACGGTGCAGTTATAGTTACATAACCATACAAAACCAAACCATGACTGTCAGTCACACTTAAAGAGCTCCAAATTCCGAACCATCCACATACGGTCCCTAGGAAGATACTCCACAAATGATGTCTCCAATGAATGTGTGTGTGCCCACACGCACGCATACCTTTTTGCAACGTGTAATAAAAACAACACACTCCTTACATAGCATTTGTAAAATACAGTCAAATGTAAAGAGAAAGAAATAATTTATAATCCAGAGATTCACTGTTAATATGTGATATATATTCTTCCAGTCATTTCCCTATGCCTATTAAGGATTAGAAAGTTGAAAAAAATTGGCTTTTGTTTTTAAACTTCTATCAAAAATATTTACTTTTATCATTAAATATTTTAAAATTATAATTCCAATGATTAAGTGGTATGAAATTTTAGAAATATACCATAATTTATGTAACTAGCCCCCCCCCCCCGAGACATTTAAACTACATGTTCAACATTTTGGTGCTTACACCAATACTATGATGATTTTTAATGTGTAATCCTTGTGCACATCTCTGTTTCAATTTCTACAAACTGACTATATGGAAATAGTGGCCCCAAAAGTGTGAAGATATTTTTAAGGCTCTTAATGCACATTGTTAAATTGTACTTCAAGAGTATTATCATCAGTGTATGAAAGTTGCTATTTTGTTACATTTACCATCACATTTTTATTTTAAGAAATCAATGATGAACTAAATGTTGGCTAACTGAACATAATAAAATAAATAAATAAATAAATAAATAAATAAATAAATAAATAAACAAATAAATAAATAATTCAAATTTTTAAAAAAAGTATTTTCCAGTATGATGGGTATAATATAGCTTCTACAATACTAGTAATCAAATAAATGCAAATTAAAACAATAAAGTCAAATACTTTTTCTTTTTTTCTAGATTAAACAAATTCCAGTTAAAATCTTTTTTTTTTCTTTAAATTCAATTAACCAACATATAGTACATCATTAGTTTCAGATATAATATTCAATAATTCATCAGTTGCGTATAACACCCAGGGCTAATTACATCACAAACACTCATTTTCATAGATTTCACACAGTTTCAGTTTCTCTGATTCAATTTCAGTGAAACTTGTGCCATACTTGTCTTTCCTATGATAGTAAGGAATGGTTTCCAGTCCAAGTACCCATGACTATCAGTGGCCCTGATTTAGTTTCAGTGGTCAGAAAAATCTTTGTCACCCTCTTCAGACTCTGATACACAGCAACACAAATAAAAAATATTGATAACTGCCATTATGTGCTATGATTAGGAGAGAAAAGGAAGATTACATGTGAAATTAAAAACAGGGTCACAAGAAATATGCGATAAAATTAAAGACATAGTAAGTACATGAAAGCAAAGTAACATCAAATGCAAATTCAGCTCTACAGAGGCAGGAATCATGTACTTTTCTCTGTTGCACATAAGTCCCTGTTTCAGTAATCAACAGATACTTCGAATGAATATTGAAATGGAATGAAGACAGAGAACCTAGGCTGTGAAAGACTTTAGAATTGGTATGAATTTTTAGCCAGAATTTAACATTTTCTGTTTGAACAGAGATAGCTTACTTGGTTCCCTTCTCTTTCTTGGTATCTCTCTCACACTTGAATCTTCCAAAACATGTAGCTAGGTTGCATGTAATTTGTATCTGGTTGTAATTATTTCTTTCTCCATAAAGGATAAAAAAGCAGAAGTCTAATTGGCTATACACTGGTTCTCAAATTGTGGTTCACTGACCAGCAACATTCATATCACCTAGAAACTTGTATAAATACCAAAATCTTGGGCCTCACTCCAGAGCTACTGAATTGGTCAGGGGGATAGCCCAGGAATCTATACTTTTAAAAAGTCCTCAAGACGATTCTGGAGCATGCTAAGGTTTTTTAATCACTGACAAAATCTGGGGCTATTCTACCTCTAATATATGTAATCCTTCACTCCCTGACACACACACACTGGCTTAATCCATTACTTAGAAAACCCAATTTACAGAGAAGGTAGAGGAAAGAAACTCACAGTTCTAGGATCACCATTTCATCACTGTACAAATCAACATTCCCCACTTTAAAATGGGAACTATGCGGGGGTGCCTGGGTAGCTCAGTCGGTTGAGCACCCAACTATTGATTTTGGCTCACGTCACAATCTCAGGGTCCAGCTTCCCGTTCAGCAGGGAGTGTGCTTGTCTCCCTCTCCCTCTGCCCCCCACCACTCACGCTCTCTCTCTCCAAAATAAATAAATAAATCTTAAAAAAATAAAATAAAATGGGAACTATGCATTAAAAAGATCTCAAATCACAACACCGTTACTTTACAGTGGTTGTGGGTGTTATACGCAAACAATGAATCATGGAACACTACATCAAAAACTAATGATGTACTGTATGGTGACTAACATGTAACATAATAAATTTAAAAAATGAAAAAAAAAAGAAACCAAAAAAAAAAAAACTTTACAGTGGCTGTTTTTTCACATTACATAACAACTGGGTTTTTTTCCTACAGAAAAAAATTATAGCATTTCATTAAATGATCTGTTTTATTGCCTTACAACATACTTAACATGACAATTCTGAGCACACAAATTTTGGCCAGAGAGTTCTTTAAAAAAGAAAGTATTATATAATATTCCAATATTGCCCAGGCAAAGTGATAATACAAAATATTACCACATCACTTCAGTAATTAGCATAACATTGAGTCCTCAAAACATTTTTTGTCATTGAGTTTGTCTCTGTAAGCAAAAAATAAGATAAAAACCCTGTGTACGATTCCTTAGCATGGTCACTATTAATCATGAACATGGCTGGAGAAATCTGTCCCTATCATTTTTACTGCATAATGTTCACATTAGCAGCTACATATGGACTCAGTGTCAGTTTCAATACCTGCAAAATAATTATGATAATATTAGTTTCTTGTTCTCCCTGACAAAGCCATTTTTAGACTCTGTCAACCAAATCCTCTGGGCTCCATGGAGACGTGTGCTACATAAATACAAAGCATTATTTTTACTCTTTCCACATTATTGTGGAGATTGTTAAATGAAGAAGCAACGTACTAAATATTAACAGCTTTTATTCAGTGAAAGCCATTTTACACCTTAGTTAACAACATTATACCAAATAGAAAACTGAGATATAAGGTAATCAATCTCTCACTTAATAGTTCTGAGTACCACCCAGTTATTCTTCAGACAGATGACTCTTTTTAAAAGACTAAACTTATGCACAGACCTAAAGCAGCTAAATTTGGAGTTGATTGCAAAAATACTAAAGGCTAACGAACCAAAGGTGGAATTTAGTGAATTACCCAAGGATAGTTTATATTAAAAGTTGGATCACTGTCCAAACAAGAAAAGAAACAAGGGCACCTGGATGGCTCAGTGGGTTGAGTTTCTGACTTTTGATTTCAGCTCAGGTCATGATCTTAGGGTCATGGGATCCAGGCTCACGGGATGGAGCCCTGCATCAGGCTCTGCACTCAGCACTGAGTCTGCTTGTCTCTCTCCCTCTGCTTCTTCCCCCACTCATACTCCCTCTTTCTCTCAAATAAATAATATCTTTAAAAAAAGAAAAGAAACTAAATTTGCCATGAATAATGACCAAACATATCTTGCCTCACTGTGACACAGCAGCAACAAATCACCTGCATCTTATTGCTGTTTAAAAGTGAGACTCACTTTATAGTGAGAATTGTTTCCTTCTTGATGGCAATCTCTTTGCGGCTTTTAACTAAAAACATTTTACTAAACAGTGGTAGGTAGATGTAATGTGTATTTGTGTTGAGGCAAGATTTTTTTTTAAAGATTTTATTTATTTATTTGATAGAGAGAGAGACAGCCAGCGAGAGAGGGAACACAGGCAGGGGGAGTGGGAGAGGAAGAAGCAGGCTCCCAGTGGAGGAGCCTGACGTGGGGCTTGATCCCAGGACTCTGGGATCATGCCCTGAGCCAAAGGCAGACACTTAATGACTGAGCCACCCAGGTGCCCCTAAGGCAAGATTTTTAAGCACACTCTTTGCTTACTACCCATATTATTTTGGATGAGTTACTTGATTTCCTTGAGTCCCAGTTTCTTATACATGAAGTGGGAATTATATTGGCTTCATAAGATTATTGTGACCTCTAAGGTAGTTAAGAAATGGGCAGAAGACATGAATAGACATTTTTCTGAAGAAGACATCCAGATGGCTAACAGACACATGAAAACATGCTCAACATCACTCATCAACAGGGAAATACAAATCAAAACCATGATGAGATACCACCTCACACCTGTCAGAATGGATAAAATTAACAAAACAAGAAACAACAGGTGTTGGCGAGGATGTGGAGAAAGGGGAACCCTCTTGCACTGTTGGTGGGAATGCAAACTGGTGCAGCCACTCTGGAAAACAGTATGGAGGTTTCTCAAAAAGTTACAAACAGAAGTACCTTATAATCCAGCAATTACACTACTAGGTATTTACCCAAAGGATACAGATTCAAAGGGTTATATGCAACCCGATATGTATAGCAGCATTATCAACAACACCCAAACTATGGAAAGAGTCCATATGTCCATTGAATGATGAATGGATAAAGATGATGTGGTATATACATACAATGGAATATTACTCAGCCATCAAAAAGAATGAATCTTGCCATTTGCAATAACGTGGATGGAGCTATTGTGCATTATGCTAAGTGAAATAAGTCAGTCAGAGAAAGACAAACACCATATGATTTCAGTCATACATGGAATTTAAGAAACAAATAGATCAACATATGGGAGGTGGAAAAAAAGAAAGAGAGGGAAACAAACCATAAGAGACTATTAACGATAAAGAACAAACTGAGGGGTGAGAGAGGTGGGTGGGGGATGGGCTAGATGGGTGATGGGTATTAAGGAGGGCACTTGTTACGTCGTATATAAGTGATGGACCATTAGTTTCTACTCCTGAAACCAATATTGCACTGTATGTTAACTACCTAGAATTTAAATAAAACCTGAAAAAAAAGATTCAATTCTTGTTAACATGGTCCTCCTGAAATTGAGATGCAATCCACATCTCTATCACTTTCATTCCTCAGTGATTTGAACTCTGGAATTGAGCAGACAGATTGAAAAAACAATCTCCTTTCTCCCTGTGATCTGTGATGTGACGCTATTGCTCTCATCCAGCCCCAATACTGCCAACTTCCCTTAATACCTATCAATCTACTAGTCAATTTACTTTAGATACTACTTAATCACATCTTCATTCAGCACTCATTTTTTTCAAGTAATGACTTTAAATGACCTTCTAAACTCCATAGTTTGCCTATAACATTTCCTTTATCTACCACCTTAAAAACCCACCTTAAAGCATTTAGATTTATTCTTGGTGATTATTTTCTAACTTTTTATTAAACAATTGTTTAAAGTGATGTTCAATGGATAGTAATTTTTATTTATTATTTCTCATATAGATTTGAAATCATTAATAAGTAAGAGCATAATACATAAAGAGTTTTCTTTTAGCAGAGCTAAAAGACCATTTCCATTAGACTTAAATCCCCCTGAGCACACTTACCACCATCTGATGGTTATAGGAAAGATATAATACATATTCAAAGAAAATAAGAATGCATACCTGATTAGATGAGCCTTTCATCCCTATTCTATATTGCATCTTACTAAGATCTGTATTTATTAAGAGCTAGCAACACCCTCCATTTTACCAGGCAATATTCCATTCTTCTCTTCTTTTATGTTAGTGATATATTATGCTATACATGGCTTCCAAGCCTATAGATTTCTATGCAGATGTACATTTTCTTAATGTACAGGTTCTCACTTCTCTGTTCATTTTACTTCTTTTGGACAAATTGAATTCTGATCTATCCTCTGTTTAGACCCAAATTTCCCTTTGGAGGTTTATATACCTTCCCTTTGGAGGCTTGACTTCTAAATCACAGTTAGATCATTAACTAAAAGGCAATATTTCCCTATATTTCTCTTGAGTTATATATTAATCAGATTGGTATTTCAAATTATAAAGTTCATGTCTATGAAACTACTCTACTAAGAATATTTGTTTTGTTTTATACACATACTTTTGGATCCTTGTAATCTCTCAAGCTTCAATATCTCTTAAAATACCAACCTAACTTTACAAATTTAAAATAATTTTACAATTACAATTTTATTCTTTTTAAGCAGTTAACTAGGAATATTATAAATATTTCCAAGTTACCCATAATCACCACCCCTGTCCCATTTTTAGGAGGTACCACACAAAAAGAACCAATCTGTAAAAGGTTAGTTACACAGTGGGACTTGCAAGAACAGTCTTTTTTATAATTATTATTATTTTTTAAAGAGTTTATTTATTTGAGAGAGAGAGAGAGGTAGAGAGAGAGAGGATAAGCAGGGGGTAAGGGGAGAGAGGGAGAAACAGACTCCCTGCTGAGCAAGGAGCGTGATGTGGGACTTGATCCCAGGACCCCAGGATCATGAGCTGAGCTGGAGGCAGATGCTTAACTGACTGAGTCACACAGGTGCCCCTTAATTATTATTTTTTTAGATTGTATTTTTTTTATTTTGGGAGAAAGATAAAGAGTGCACACAAGCATGGGGGAGGGGCAGAGGCATAGGGAGAGAGAGTCTCAAGCAGACTCCATGCTGTGCATGGAGCCCAATGTAAGGCTTCATCTTACCACCCTCTGATCAAGACCCAAGCCAAAATCAAGAGTTGGACACTTAACGGACTAAGCCACCTATACGGCCAGCAAGGGTAGTTTTTAGAACTTGGTGTCAGAAGGGAACCAATTCATTGAGACTTTCTTATATCATAAATTCAACTGAACTTGTGAGAAGAATTGCACTTTTCCTTACTTTATGGAAATGAAGAAAAGTCCTTTCCTTCTTACAAATGGGACTATCCTTTCTTCCTTTTTGAAAAACTGGGGCAGCAGTAGAATTTAGGATCATTGAAATGTTTTCCATTTTAAATATGAAAATTTTTAAACAAAGACAAATGCATTTGGGAATCATGGAATATATGTACAGATTATTAAATAATGCATATTATTTCCCTGAGTTAATAAACAAGAGTCTTAAAACATGATACTCAAATCCATTTAAATTATTGATGTAGGCATAAAGGTGATTTTATTGGATGTGTAACTGACTTGTTAAACAGAGTAATTTTCAAAACATTTTCATTTGATATGAAAATATAAAAGACAATGAAGTTAAAGTATACTAACATCAATGAAGTTAAAATATACTAACATCAATACAAATAATAACTCCAACAATTCAAGTAGAAAATAATAATTGGCTTTAAAAAAAATAGCAGCAAGTCCATATGATATTCTAAGAATTTTAAAGCAATCAACTTTAATTTTTTTTAAATTTAAATACTTTTCTAGTATCCTCTGAATAGATTTGCTATCCAATTACTTACCTATCTACCCATCCATTTCATCCATACATAATCTAGTAAACAATTTTGATAGTTAGCTATGACATTGGATAAAGGATAAAACTTGAAATTAGGAGACCTGGATTCACTTTCTGGTTCTGACACTTCTTATGTAATGTTAGTGCTCCAATTACTTATCCATTAAATAGATCTAATATTGCCAACCTCATTGGAGTGTGAATATTACATAAGATAATGGATATTCAAGTGTCTAGCACATGTTGACAAATGGCAGTGGACATGGTTAAGAATCACAAAATAGAGAAATGGTCATTTCAGATCCCATATACATAAAAATAAACTCAAAATGGAGTAAAGACCTAAATGAAACCATAAAAATCCTAGAAGAGAGCACAGGCGGTAATTTCTCCAACATCAGCTATAGCAATGTTTTTCTAGCTGTCTCCTGGGGCAAAGGAAATAAAAACAAAAATAAACTATTGGGACTACATCAAAATAAAAAGATCCTGCACAGTGAAGGAAACAATCAACAAAAGTAAAAGACAACCTACTGAACAGGAGAAGGTATTTGCAAATGACATACCCAATAACAGGTTAGTTTTAAAATATATAAAGAACTGATATAAGTCAACAACCAAAAAACAAATAAAGCAATTAAAAAATGGGCAGAAGACATGAACAGACATTTCCCAAAAAAAAGATACCCAGATGGCAAAAAGATACATGAAAAGATGTTCAACATTACTCACCATCAGGGAATGCAAACCAAAACTACAATGAGATATCACCTCATAACTGTCAGAATGGCTAAAATAAAAAGACAAGAAACAACAAACGTTGGTGAGGATGTTGGAAAAAAAAAGGAACCCTTTTGCACTGTTGGGACAGCAAACTGGTGCAGCCATTCTGAAAAACAGTATGTAGTTTCCTCAAAAAATTAATAGAACTACCCTATGATCCAGTAATCACACTCTAGGGCATTTACTCCCAAAATACAAAACACTAATTCAAATGAATATATGCACCCCCATGTTTATTGTGGCATAATTTACAATAGCCAAACTATGGAAGCAGTCCAAGTGTCCATTCATAGATGAATGGATAAAGAAGATATTATATATATATAAAATGGAATATTTTTCAGCCATAAAAAAGAATGGAATTTTGCCATTTGCAACAACATGGATAGAGCTAGAGAGTATAATACTGAGCAAAATAAGTCAGTCAGAGGAAAACAAATACCATATGATGTCACTCATATGCGGAATTTAAGAAACAAAACAAATGAACAAATGAAAAAAGAAAGACAACCAAGAAACAGATTCTTAACTATAGAGAACAAACTGATAGTTACCAGAGGCAAGATAGGGGGGTGAGATGGGTGAAATAAGTGATGGGAATTAAGGAGTGCACTTCTCATGATGAGTACTGAGTAATGTATGGAACTGTTGAATCACTATACTGTATACCTGAGACTAATATAACACTATATGTTAACTATATTGGAATTAAAATTTAAAACTTAATAAAAATGATAAATGAATAAATGAAAAGCCAAATGAATAAATATTCCCTTCACTTCATTCTCCCCACCACCTTCACTCTGTGAAACATGTATCAAGGTAACAATTAGAGATGGGAGAATTTCCCCTCTTGACTCCAGTTCTTCAGATGCACTGTTTTTAGGTTTTGTCCCAGTGTAAGAGTATCACGATAAAACCAGAGAATAACTGTTGCTGACTTTCTGTCATGATAAACTGTGAGGACAGCATAGCCTAATTTAAGCCATAGGTAACATCAAGATGAATATATTCACCTGTGTGCCCAGGTGAATGCCAGTGCTAAACTGTTTGTTAAAATACTGAAATAGTTTATCAGGTGATAACTAGACACTGCCCTGAGCCATCTCAGTTCTTCTCTTGTTTTCTCCACAATTTGGTCACCTAGAAGTAATATCTGGTACTGCAGGAGGTCTTGGTTGTGTATTTGTATCAGTTATTACACAATATGAATAGTCCTCTGAGTCAGGCTATCAGGTGACAGTCTAATAAACCAAACCTATATATGCCCAGGGAGTATGATTGCTGTTTTACAGAACTATGGTGTCCTTTTGGAAAGAGTAATATTCCATTACTGTCTCTGTCTTTAGTCATAGTATTCCTAAAATTTCAGAGAGCTTATTTGAAAATCTTCAACAGGAGATTTAAAAATGACAACCACATGATGTTTCACATTGAAGACATGTAACTAGGAAGCTGCAATGATGGTACAGTCTGGCCTCAAGATGGATCACATCCCAGTGCCTTATTCATCTTTATCAGATTATTCTTAAATGTATAACTGAATTATTCATGTATCACATGTATAATTACAAGTAATTTTCATTGGCTGCTTTAAGAACATTCAAATATTTTACAACTTTTAAGAAACATTTAAAATATTAAGAAAAATATTTTAAAATATTAAGTTTTAAAACATTAAGAAAAAGTCTATTAGTTGACATCCATATTGAAATTTCTCAAGCATAAGTGAGTTGTTTCTTAGTTTTCATTGCTGATCTATGAATTGATGAATCATCTTTGTAAAAAAAACAACATAAATATAAATGTACCTTCTGAAGGTCACTTTTAATTTGGGATAAGTTCCCCTCTAATGCTTATAAATATTCTGAAGACCTTATAAAACTGACAACATGAATCACTCTCCTAACCAAATGGAAAGATGTACAATGATTTTTAGCATAGTTTATTTTTTATCAGAGCAGAGATTTTAGGCTCTGATTTTAACCTGCATTTTGCTTCTTTGCACAGTGCTTGAGTGAACATCAGTAACCAGGGTTTATGTATAGAAAAGAAAAAAAAAATACCTGCTGTGATATCAGCAGCATTTTGGATATGGTCAAAGAACTCTCAAGGTCAAGCAAAAAAAAAAAAAAACAAAAACAAAAACAAAAAACAAAAAACACCTCGGAAAATGTATGGTATAAACAAAGCAATGGAAGAAATTATAAGAGAAAGGTAAAATAGGGGTGCCTGGGTGGTTCAGTTGGTTGAGTGCCTGACTCTTGGTATTGGCTCAGATCATGATCTTGGGCTCCTGAGATCAAGATCAAGTCCTACATCTGGCTCCGTGCTCAGAGCAGAGTCTGCTTGGGATTCTTTCCCTCTTCCTATCCCTCGCCCTTTGCCCCTTCCCTTCTGGTGCATGCTCTCTCTCTAAAACAGATAAATAAAATCTTAAAAAAAAAAAAAAAAAGAAAGGCAAAATTGATGTGAAACAAAATAGCAAAACTTCAGTACAAAACCCACAAAACTTAACACCAGAAAAACAGTAAAACATGTAGGAAATAGTTAAAGAAAAACCCAAAATATATCCTGAGATAACTGTATTATCTTAAGGACCATAGTGGACAATGGATGAATGAATCTTTTCAATGAACTTTAAAACCCAGAATCATATAATCTATAAGTACACTTCAAATGAAAAATCACACAAAATGCTAATTTAAAAGGAAGTAATATTTTTCAGCTATTAAGTTAGAAATAAAGAGAAAAGAGCTAAAATCCACGAGGATTAGGGTAACCAGGCACATTACTTACATAAATCATTTAAAAATGTAAAACATTCTATAGTTTAGAAGTTAATCAGGCATATATATACATAATCCCTTGTCTATTTTTCCCTAACACACTCCACTTTCTCTTCTGCACTACTGTATTTAAGTATAGTTACCACTGATATTTAAAAAGTCGGTTTTCTGTCTTTTCTTCCAAACTGCAAACACCTCTTATTCCAGAACAACCTTGCTCACCACTTTGTTTTAATATTCAGCATAGAGTAGACATTCAAATATTATGACTAAATGAGTAAGTCTCCACATCACTTAACCAATATTCCTATTCTTGAGAAATCAACTCAATAATTCAGAAGAGCAAAAAAGATTATATAGAATAATTGGTAACACTTATTGAGCATTTGTTTGTTGGTTTAGATAGATTATCTCATTTAATTCTCAGGATAGATCTTTCAGAAAGGCATCATTTTGTATCCATTTAGAACATGGGTAAACAGAGGTTCAGGGAGGTTAAATAGCATCCTCCAAAATCACATAGCTATAAACAGCTTTGCCAAGATTTGAGGCTTAATCTGCCTAAATTCAAAGTCCAAGTTCTGAAAACAAGTAATTGTATAGTGTTATAAAATGTCTATGGGCAGAGTTATTTACAAAAACTAACCAACAAACAATATGGGGTTAAATATTATAATTAATATAGTTTAAAGAATGACCAATCTGAAAGTAAAAACAAATTATGAATAATAAAAAAGGAGCTTCCCAGTATTTCATTTATGAAGTATGTACTCACAAAACAGAAGATTGGAAAAATTTTAAACAGTATGTTGAGATGGAAGGGTTAACAGTATATTTGATTTTTTGCTCACAGTGATTTTTAATAATTAAATCTAAAATTGAAAACAAATAAAAACCTATTTATTTTTCCAAGTATTTAAAACCTTTATCAGAGAAATACCAAAACTCCATTTAGTTTCTGAAGTCTTTGAATTTATAGAATTTTCAAGTGATTTTTGTACCTTAAAAGATGAGTGAAATTGAGAGCATTTTATATCGTGCATTCCACTGTGAAATTCATTGTAAATTCTATAGTAGTGCAATAACAAATTGGAGCATATGAGACTCTGCTGCATTGGCCCTGCAGGGTGCAGAATACCAAATTAAATATTTTGAGCACACTCCTATACATGCCCAGAGTTTCCCTTCACGTGAAGATAAAGAAAATTGCAAAGAAAAAGGGCTACAGCATAAGTTAGCACTACAGAATGAAATGAAATGTATACAGGTTTGAATGAAGTAATCTGAGGAGTTGGTTCATATTTGAAATCAAGATTATCAGTCTTGATACAATTAAAGTGATGACTGTAATCTGTAAAGCTTGATATACATTTACCTTGAGTACCCATTAGATCACCTCTTCTTGAAAGAGCACAATAGTGAAAATCTGTTGGGCAAAAGCAGTCTGTGCTCTCCAAACTGAACCACAATGTCCACAGAGAAAACCAGGTAGGACAATGCTCATTCATAAAGCATATTCTAATCTTTGGCTAAAAGATGGAATACAGGGTTCGGTCCTGCCTACTTGCCGTGTGGATAAATGAACCCTTAATTGCAATGCGGTGCATACCTACTAGTCAGACATCCCGGGTGTAGAACTCAGCGGCATCACCAGGCTGAGCTGCATGCAAGAAGTGAAGCTAGTGTCCTGGGAACATCTTCCTACTATTTTTAGGACAAGTGATGACTGCAGCTCAATGAACATAAAACTTTCATTTGCGATAGTGTCTACCTGTAGGTTTGACATGTGGTAACTGTTCTCTAATGTTAGTAATTTTAAAATAGAAAAAAAAAACAACCTTTTGGAGTCATAATGATTAATTATTCCCTTGGCAACCTATTGCTGTAGCTTAGGTTGCTGGAATGCTTCTTTTTTAGGGGTCAGTGGGAATCAGGCTGGGACTTTTTTTTTTTTTTTTTTTTCAGGCTGGGGCTATTTAGTTGTTGCTGCTCAACATGGAGTTGAGAGAAGCAGGGGACCCAGCTCTCCTCCTGAAGTTGCTTCTGCCTCCTCTAGTCTTAGTGTGTGGTTTACAAACCAACCAACGAACCTCCATTTTTAACAACCTTCACGCTGATGTGGGTGGTCTAGGGATCAAACTGAGAACTGCTACTCCCGCACCTCAGCATAAGTAGAAGAGATAGCTTAGATGGGCTACCTTCCTTCTATCAGAGCATATTGTAAGACCTGTGGTTCTGACCAGGAAGATCAACAGTAGAGACTCTGATCTAGGTCCAGAGAACTTTTTATACCGGGTCTTTAACCTGGGGACTATAAACTAAGAGAGTGAGGACTTCTTTGGATAAGCTTAAGGGGCTCTGCGCTATTATAGGCAAAATGTGACATGTGCATTTCCTAGAGAAAGGTCCTATAACTTCCATCAAATTCTAAGAAGCGTTGGAACCCCTGTATATATTGTATTCCATTGTTAAACGTTGTAATATATTTTTGTTCCGTTGAGATCAAAGTGCGAGAAGGTGTCCTCCAAACCCACTTAAATGATGGGAGAGCCAGGTAGTTGTTTCTTGGGAGAGGGGACTCCTCTGTCAACCTATGGGGGTACTCCCACTTCTTACTAAGAGACAATGCTCCCTTGACTCTTCAGAAGCATTCAGAGCCAAGCAAGAGAAACTCTGATTCTATAACACTCAAACATGTATTGGCCAACTAAAGTTAACAGACACTGTACTATTATTTTCTTTAGGTTTATAGCCTTCGATTGAACCATGATTCCATGCAAAAATATTATGTTTACCTCATGATTTTGTCTAAAGGACTATTCACTTTTTACCTGCCC
This sequence comes from Ursus arctos, assembly GCF_023065955.2. Lineage (NCBI taxonomy): Eukaryota > Metazoa > Chordata > Mammalia > Carnivora > Ursidae > Ursus > Ursus arctos. Next base: position 21,996,676 of record NW_026622985.1, read on the forward strand.
AGTTTTTTAAAAAATCGATGTCATTATTACAAATTGTTCAGCATTTCTAATTTTAGCTATTTGAAAAATGTGCATGCATTTTAAAATGATGCCTATCACCATTTTTCTACTGTTAAGTTATATAACCATACCAAGTTATAATTCTGTTACTTGATTTTTCAGCTTTAAACAATATCCTTTGTCTCCACACTATTACAGATGAGATAATCAGTAAATACAGTGCCTGTGGCATTCTATGTACAATAGTTGCATATTTTGTTTTGCAAAAAAGGTGCCAAAATACTGTTTCCCCTACTTTCCCCATTTTAATTACTTGTATCATTTTAAATTATCAAGCCATATACAGTTTATGTTCTGTTTTGTTATCGAGTCCACATATTTCTTTTAGTCTTAGTTCTGTTACACATATTAAATGCTTACCACCAGTCATTTTGCTAAATTTTTCTCTGTTATCCCTCTATTGGCTGAAGCTCAGCTCTTGTTTGTGAGCAGTATTTCTTGAGCTGTGGCACAGGAAATATAATTTTTGGCCTTTATACTTAATAAAAAATCTTAGCTGAACATGAAATCTTTTCTTTTCTCAATTATCTCTGAGGTTTTTTGGTCCATTGACATCTAGTGTTGAGTATCACTGAGGAGAAATCTAAGGCTGGTGTGATTTTTTTTCCCCTCTTGTAAATAATGTGATCGTTTTGCCTGCTAGTTAAAAGATGCTTTCTGTATCATCAAAGGCTAATAAATAAACTAGGATATGTCATGAGGACATATACCTTGGGTACACAGCAGAAGGATATGTCTCAGTGTTGACTGGGGTGAATTATCTCATTGGTACATGACATATCCTTTCAATAAGTAGATTCAGGTATTCTTTTCCTTTCACAATGTTTTTTTCTTCAAGTTACATTTTCAAATATTTGTTCTGTTCCATTGTTGTTGGTTTTCTTCTTCAGAAACTCTAATTATGCATACATAGGGTCTTTTCTGTCTGTTTTATATAGTTATCATTTTCTCCTTAATCCTCTCTTCCATTTTTATTTTACCTTCTTGCATATTTTCACGGATATCCTCTATTTCCTTGTTGTGTTTCTACAGTGTCTATCCTCATGTCTGGTCCTCCTGATTCTTTTATATTTTTGTAGTAGTTTTGATTTGTTTCTTCCTCATCACTAAAATCTGCCAATTAACACTCAATTTCCTCCTTCCCACTGCCTCATTATCTCTACTTGAGTTCTTCTATTTATGATTCATGTTCGTAGAAGTAAGAACTTTATCTTGTAAGAAAATTTAAAGACTTCATTTTTTTAGAGAAGCTTAGGTTTACAATAACATTGCAAAGAAGGCATAGAGATTTCCATGTACTCCCTGACCCCACACCTGCACAGTCTCTCCCATTATCAACATCACTCATCAGGATCATACTTTTTAAATTTTTTTTTAGCAAGGATAAACCTATATTTGCACATCGTAATCATCCAGAGGCCATTGTTTACCCTAGAGTTCACTCTTGCTGTTGTATATTCTGTGTGTTTGGACAAGGTTTAATGACATAGGTCCATCATTATAGTATGTAGCCTTTCAGATTAGCTTCCTTTAATAATACGCACCTACATTTCCTCCATGTATTTTCATGCTTTCACAGATCACTTCTTTTTAGCACTGAATAGCATTTCATTGTCTGGATATAGCACAGTTTATTCTATCCATTCACCTACTAAAGGCATCTTAGTTTTTTTCTCAAGTTTTGGGAATTATAAATAACACCACTATAAACATCCATGTGCAAGTTTTTTTAATGCAAACATAAGTTTTCAACTCTTTTTAGTAAAAACCAAGGAGCATGGTTGCTGGATCATTTAGTAAGAGTATATTTAGTTTTATGAGAAACTGTAAAACTGCCTTCCAAAGTGGCTGTACTATTTTTCATTCCCACAGCAGTGAATGGGGATTGCCGTGTTCCACATCCTCATCAGCATTTGGTGTCCTTAGTGTTTCCAATTTTGACCATTTTAGTAAGTGTGCAGTGGTATCCCATTGTTATTTTAATTTGTATTTCTCTGATGACATATGATGCGGGGCAACTTTTCAAGTTTATTTGTCTTCTGTATACCTTCTTTAGTGAGATGTCTGTTAAGTTATTTGGCCCATTTTTAAGTTGGGTTGTTTATTTTTTTATTGTTGTATTTTAAAAGTTCTTGTATACTTTGGATAACAGTCCTCTATCAGAGACATCTTTTGCAAATATTTTCTCCCATTCTGAGGCTCATCTTCTAATTCTCCTTACATAGTCTTTCACAGTTTTTAATGTTAATGAAGTCCAGCTTATTTTTTTTTTTTTTCACAGACTGTGCCTTTGGTGCTGTATGTAAAAAGGCACTGGGGCACCTGGCTGGCTCAGTCTGAGGAGCATGTGACTCTTGATCTCACGGTCCTGAGTTTGAGCCCCATGTTGGGCGTAGAGATTACTTAAATAAATAAAAGTTAAAAAAAAAAAGCATCACCATACCCAAGGTCATTTGTTTTCTCCTGGGTTACCTTCTAGGAGTTTCATAATTTTGTGTTTTACATTTAGGCCTGTGACCCATATTGAGTTAATATTTGTGGACCTGGTTTTAACTCTGGTTCAGAGCATAAGATTGTGAAAAGTTATGGAACTTCTCTGAGCTTTTGTTTAAAGTATCAAGACTATGGTATTACTAGCAGATCATCTGACTTATAAGAGAAGTCTAATAAATGTCAGTTTCCTTCACTCTCCATTGACATTGGTAGAAATAATAAATTGTGATTATGAACAAAACAAAACAAAACTTTTAAGCAAGGGGTGGTGCTTCTTAGATTGATTATTTATTGGACAAGAAAATGGAAGAACTTGAGTGAAGAACTATTTAATTCCTGCACTAGCCTTCAGAAGCTGGTATAAGCAGGCCTTCACCAACAAAAAGAAAAGGAGGTGAGCATTTTCCTGCTTATGGAAATGCCCTACCTTGGAAAGGTGATGAGTCATAAAAATCAATACTCCTGGATAAGGGTACTGTGTAGTTACCTGTGGTGGCCACGAGAGCCTAGTTCATGAGTACCAAGTTGGGGAGCTCTCCCATTGGCTAAATCTAAACTAGTTAAGATCACAACTTGAATTTCCAAAAGTTCCAATGGGTTGAACTATTCAGTAGAATTTCTAAAATGTTGAAGGGATGAATTTCCAATGGATGCCTTAACTTCTTCCCCAAAATTTAGGCAAGTGCTAGCACTCTGCATTATCTCCCTGTAGAAGATGGGAACTGGATAACTTCTTATACCCAAACCATTGCTATCCTGGCCCTGGAGACCACAGTTCTGCTTTTCAGCTTCAGCTCCACTTACTTCCACTACCAAAGTAGTTAAATCACTCTTCCTGGACTTGTTCACTGCCTTTCTGGTACATTCCTACTGCAATAAATTCCCTAGTCCACCCTGGGAAATCCACATAGAAAGCATACCTACCTATGAAGTTCCTCCCTCTTCTGGTCTCACATGCCTTGCTTATCTTATAATGATGTATTTAAAGAAGTTGCAAGGCAATCTGATGGATACATTAATGACCCCAAAATTTCAATTCTTCCACTTAAACCCTACAAAACTTGGATCATCAGAAAGCAAAAGGCCTGGGCCTTATTTTCCATTCTATGCAAGAATAACTTCCCTGTGTTAAATAGAGTATTAGCACTATTACACTCTCAATAAAATAAATGTTCATTGAAACAAAGTTTATCTTTTATAAAATTTTAGTTGAAGTCATGCTCTATTCTGTGCCTCAATATCCCTTATAAAAGACAAAAGAAAACAGATTTTATCTCTCAGTCAATGCTAGGAGTTTTTCTTTAGATTTATTTCCATGCTATTTTTCTATCACACAATGAAAAGGATACAGCTTAATTCTTTTTGGTATGAGTTTCCAGAAAATCTAGAACCATATTCAGTGCTTATCTACTTGTGGTAATTTAGTCAAATCAGATACCAAGTACAACTATTGTTTTGCTAATCCTGTTTTGCTGCTTCATTTTACTTTCCTTCCATCTCCAAAACACTAGTCTCTTGCTAAGAATCATTAAGAAGCATTTGAATGTTCTGATACCACAGAACACCAATAAACCTATCATCATACTCCACAAACAATCCTAAGAATGTATATGAACAAGGGAGGAAACATTTGTACTTGTCTTTAAAAACTGCATTGGCCCCCAAACTGACTGATTATTCTTTTTTTAATTTTGAAATTAGTATATACTCTTAAAAAATTTGAAGTGACAAAGTCCACTGTCCCTCATTTCCCCAATCTTTGCTCCCTGTAGCTAATCACTACTAGTAGTTCTTTATACATCATTAGAGAAATTATCTTTTAATTAGTCTTTAATTTTAATAGGTTACTTCAAGACTATTTTCAACATAGTCAGAATATGGATTATAAAATCAAATAATCGAGGACCAAAACTGTTGGTCAGCACTGACGGAAAAACAAACAAAAACAAAAACAGTAACACAAACTCCATCAATCCATCCATCTATATCTGCATAAAAACTTATGTTCGATTAGCTTTATATAGAGATTTCATTGTGTATGAAATAATGTATAGACTCCTACATTACAGAATTTTAGGCCTGAGAGTAACTTTAGGACTAAATTAGTGTTACTTCCTGAGCTTACAGATAAGGTAACTAAAGCTGTGAGGTCTAAACAAATTAAGCTAGTTCAATGGGATGGATCCAAATCCCTTGACTCCTAATTATATAAGAGATAATGTGGAACTCTGTGAACTGGGGATGTAGCAAATAACTGTGGGTGCAAAACAAATTAAAGTGAAACAATAACACAACCACTGTATACTTCACTGGTAAGGAAATGAACAATAAATCAGTCCTACCTGTGTCAATAATGTTTGGGGACCTGTACTACTCTATGAAAAACAAAACAGAAAATATTGCTCCCCAGATGTTTATAAGCTGGCTAGGGTTATATGACATATAAGATACAAACATATGAAGAAAAAAAAAAGCAACACAAACAAAAATTAGTTCCAGATGACTCATAGGCTATGACTGCTATATGAAAGAGAGGCAGGCACAACTAATGCATAGTGAGGAGAGGGGATCACAGAGGAGACAGGATTTCAGCCAGACTTGTAGGATAAGTAAAAGAAAAAGTGTTTAAAAAATAGGCATGGACAAGAGTGCAGAAATAAGAAAATTTTGATTTGTTCGGAAAATGGTGAGAAGTTGAGTTTGACTGGAACATTGGGTTTATACATGTAGAAGCTAAGAGGAGTAAATGACAGGTATGCTCTGGTGGGTGGACGATGTAAATGGCATGTTTAGAGCTTGCACTTTACTGTATACTTAGCAGGGAGCCACTGAAGGTTACTGAGGAAAGAGTAATATAAAAGTGATATTTTTCTAAGGTAACTCTGCTGAAGTGTATGCTAGAGAATTGAGGCTAGGCTAAGTGTTGATGTTAAGGGAGCCATTGAAATGATGATTCCCAAAGGGAGAACTTGGGTACATATGGAAAACAATCCTTCTTCTGATAAAAACTGCCTCTGTATCTGTAATTTCTCTACATAACAATAAGGGACAGGAGGTCTCAAATGAGTAGATAATCTACAAGATAACTCTCAACAATGCTCGTAATTATCGCTTATTACATATTGTTATGGGTTGAATTGTGTTATGGGTTGAAACTATATGTTGAAGTCCTAACCCCTAGCACCTCAGAATGTGACCTTATTTAGAAATAGGGTCACTGCAGATGTACTTAGTTAAGATTAAGCCATACTGACCAGGGTGTACCCCAATCCTCTATGACTGGTGTCCTTTTTAAAAAGGGAAATGTGACCACAGACACATACATGGGGAAAATGCCATGTGAAGATGAAGACAGAGTTCAAGGTAATAAGCCAATAATGCCAAAGACTGCCAGGAAACCACCAGCAGATAAGACGCATGGCAGAGATTCTCACTCATAGTCTTCCAAAGGAACCAACTCTACCAACACTTTGATCTTGGACTTTAGCCTCTAGAATTGCGAGCCAATAAATTTTTGTTGTTTAAGCCATTCAGTTTATGGTAGTTTGTTACTGCAGCCCTAGAAAATTAATACAGGTATCAACGCTGGAAGAAAAGAGACCAGGTCTTAAGGCCTGGGTTTTGATATCCTCTGGAGGCATTCTGCATCAAAACGGATGGAACTGCAGGGAATTATGCTAAGTGAAATAAGTCGAACAGAGAAAGACAATTATCATATGGTTTCACTCATATGTGGAACATAAGATAGCAGGGAGGACATTGCATTGTGAGAAGGAAGGGAAAAATGAAGGGGGGGAAATCAGAGGGGGAGATGAACCATGAAAGACTATGGACTCCCAGAAACAAACTGAAGGTTTTAGAGGGGAGGGGAGTGGGGAGATGGGTTGGCCCGATGATGGGCATTAAGGAGGGCACCTATTGCAAGGAGGACTAGGTGTTATTCACAAACAATGAATCATGGAACACTACATCAAAAACAAATGACGCACTGTATGGTGACTAACATAATAAAAAAAATAAAATAAAATAAAAAATGCTATTAACTCTATTTGCTAAGTTCAAGAATTGAGAAATTTTCATAATGCTTGATTCTTGGATGTATTCTTTAAAAAAAAGTAAGCATTATGAAAAAGAAGAAAGAGTCTACATTAAAAATAAACCTTTGATTTTCAATTGTTTCCTGGTTCTAAAGATTCTGCATGATAGTAACAGACATAACTAGCATCTTAAGTATGCTGACTTCAAGATTTTCATTCATTTTAGATGAGTTATATATCCCAGCCAAGAAAATTACTCTTATCCATTATTTCCACTATCGCATAGAAAATTGCCAAATGTGAAGAAGTGTGGAAAAATGTAAGAATATTACCAAATGATTTGGCAATGATTTTCATTATTAGAGTGCTCATGGTAAAACATTTCTATGTTGTTCTCTTTTTAAAAGTATCCTTATGTTTAACTAGTCAAATTCAAAGAACAGTCAATTCCCACATTGGATGAGATGAGTAAGAGTCCATCCTCCTTGAAAGAGTACTAATATTCACCACTGTGATTTTTCTGAAGTTGTCATTCTGTCCTAATTAGCAAGTAAAAAACAACATTTTTTTTATTTCCTCATATTCTCCCTCAAAGCACTTCCTTCCTACATTTCTCATGTCATTAGGAAATCGCTTATAAATAAAGTAGCTTTATTTCACAATTGTCTTTGTAAATATGCATATAATTTCCTACAAACATTGTACCCCTCAGAAAAATCAGTCTACTCTTGAGATTTCATCTTCAGAGTATACAATTTAAGATAACACTTTACTATAAGTTTTTTTCCCCTCCTCCATATAGACCTGTCATGAGAGAAATCTTCCTAAACATCCCTTTGATTCTGCTTTTTCCTGCTCAGTCCTGCTGCCCTATTAAAGCATCAACCCTTTTCCAGGCACTCAAGTCCCTCTACAGTCTGCACATAATCTTTTTTCAACCGCCTCCTCTACTAATCTTTTAAACAAAGTCTATGTTTCTAGTTGTCTATTCATTTCATGGCTTGCTAAACCATCTACACTCCTGGGCTTTTGCTCCTCCCCCAGTTTTTTATTGTTGCAGCACTTTCTATTCCTAAGGCCAGGATCCCATGTCAAATCTTTCCTCACACTGTACATGGTCTTCACCGGCAGAAATGAGTACTATCTCTGTTTTCACAGAGCTATTGGTTTACACAAATACACACTGACTTGCAAGAACCTTGTGTGTGAGTGAATTTTCCAACTCTTCCTTGAAGGCAAGGATGTCTCCTATGTAATCAGTTAGCATTTACTGCATTCACATCTGTGAAAGTAATACAAATACATTGGTATTGTAGAACTTATAAGAGCATAGAGACTCCAGATTTCCTTAACATCTGAGTCATTGATTCTCAGATTCTCTGTGAATGGTGTCATTCCTTTGTATGGGGCCATGATTCCATCAATTCTTGACCCCAATATCCTCATCTTTCTTATGTTAAATTGAGACCTTCTAAATCTTTATTGTTTTCATTTTGCCCTAACATGGCTTAAGTGATGTTTTACATTATAGAGAATCTCTTCCATAAATATTTGTTCTTTGGAATAATGAATAGCGGAATGTCCATCTATCATGTAAACATCTTACAGAAAAATAAATAGTACACAAAATTAAAAACTTGCTCTGACTTTTCTGTCAAATCTATCGCATTGAATTCTTTGTAATTTTATCAAATTATTTGATATGGGATGAACACTCAACATTTTCATTTTCCCCTACTCAATCCTGCCTTAATTACCCCAGCCTCAAGCCTCTCCATTTTTCCATAACCCAGTGACTCTGTGCTATCTTTGTTCACTTCTGCTACGCTGGGATCATCGCTAAAGCAATTGCTTGTCTCCACAGCTCCACTGCCACTGAGTGATCAATTTCTCCTCTTAGCCTTTTTTTTTTAAAGATTTATTTATAAATTTGAGAGGTGGGTGAGGGACAGAGGGAAAGGGAGAGAGAGTCTTACGTGGACTCCTCGCTGAGCACAGAGCTCAATGCCACCCTAATCATGATCCGAGCAGAAACCAAGAGTTCCACACCTAACGGACTGTGCCACTCAGGCACCCCTCTCCTCTTAGCTTTTCAACAAGACTACTTTGCACTTGGATTACCTCTCCCCTCAGAGCTGTGGTCTTCCTCTCTGGTCTCTTCTACTTTATATTTCTTCCTTGAGTTGTGTTCCTGCACTTCTGACTGACCAGACTTCCCACTTGGAAGACCTGATTTTCCCTTTAACTTTAACCTGCATAATGTTGAATGGATTCCTTAGAGCCACACCCTATTTATACCTTTGGTAGACTTCCACTGAAAAATCTGAGAAATATAAATAATGAAAGCATGGATAAGATCTGAGTATAGCTTTTATTTGGAAATATGTATGGACATATACCTTAATATTAAGATAAATGGTCTCAGAGTTATATCTTAGAAAAATATTACGTAAAAATATTAGTGTTACATTATTTAAAAGTTTCGATACCAATTATATCACTGTATACATCATCCCCTGATAACAAAAGATTATCCTTAGAAATTATCAGTGAGGGTGCCTAGGTGGCTCAGTCAGTTAAGCGTCTGCCTTTGGCTCAGGTCATGATCTCAGGGTCCTGGGATTGAGCTCTGCATCAGGCTCCCTGCTCAGTGGGGAGCCTGCTTCTCTCTCTCCCTCTACCTCTCCCCTGGCTTGTGCTCTCTCTCTCGCTCACTTCTTCTCTCAAATAAGTAAAATCTTAAAAAAAGAAGAAGTTATCAGTGAAAAATTGCACTGTAAAATCTGATTAAAAGGTGTGCTATTTGGCACATCTTTTACTCTATTATAAAAATATAAGGCTAAGAATATTAAGATGTATACTTAATAAAAATAAATAGGCAAATAAGATACAATCTTCTTAATGGAAAAAATAAGCATTTTCACAATCTGTGAATGAGACCTAGTTAAGAGATTACTGGCATTTTCTGGAAATGTTTTATTTGTTTGCCCCAAAGCAAAATGCCATTATTTAAGTAATCTTGTATAGGCTGTTTTAAATGTATTACAGCTCTTCTAGCTTAATTATACAAATAAAAGAAATTACAATGGCTTTTGAAGTTCAAATTAACTGTACCTCTGATAGTATTTAATGCAATTAGAGTATGGTAATAAGGGGGGACCTTTTAATTTATATATATGCTCTGATATTATCTCAATTCTACTGTATTATTAACCAAATTATTCAATGCTATTTTATAATCTCAGTTTGTGTTGGTAAATAAGCAACATGCTAGACCAAAAACATATATATAACTAGTCTTTGGAATGTCCTTGTTGGTCAAAAAAATTATGTCTTATTAATTTCAATGTCTCCAGCAACTAACATATTGCCTTACATATAATAAATAAGTGCTCAGTAATTTGTATGCTGAATATAAATTTGAAAGGAAGTCCACAAACTATTCTCTTCTAAATTTACACCAATCAAAAAGAACAGTTTTCTGCTATTTTCTACCATCAGAGAAAAACTTTTCAGAAAAAGTGTAGCATTCATCATTTACAGCCACTTTTGATTTTTATATTTATGTAGTTCATTATTTTTTTTTCCAGAAGAAGGAGAACATTTCTAATCTGTTGTGAAAACTGAGTTTTATCATTTTTGAAACTTTAACAACATAAAATACATGTGCATTAATCAATGCGTTCCTTTCACTTTTAGAACAAAATGTGCAACGCAGAGGAAGTCAACCTATTTAAGACAACAGGAGAGAGTAACAACTCTGTTCCACATCTTTAATTTTGACAAATATTCAAGAAGCCTTAAATTCTTTAGCTTAAAAAAAAGACATCTGTCACATTTAAGTAATTTTTACCATCATGTTTCATTCACCATTTCTGTATAGTATTTTATTTATACATAAAAGGGGATGTGCTTAAATTTTATGGACTTATAAAATGTAACAGTATGTTCATAATTTGTTGATCCATCCCTTTCATCAATATCCATAAAAGTTTACAATTAGGTGATATTATTTCTCAGTGGGAATAGGCATATTGAAGAAAAGGCTTAAGGATTCACTAGATAATACAAATAAATTCTAAATATAGCATCAGCATTCATTACCTTCTGGATGTTGTTTTTGTTTACGAGTATAACACACTAGATTGGAAGTTGTTAAGAAAACTGATTGCTGTTTCTGTGTTGCTCTGTGACCCTGAGCAAGTCATTCCGCTTCTCAGGATCTCAGCCTTTTAGAAAAAGAAGAGGTTAAGTAAGACAACCTCTAAAGTCTCTTCCAGTTGAAGTTAATAACAACAACAACAGCAACAACGACAGTGAGCATTTATTATGTGTCAAAGCTTGATTATTTCATCCTCACGGCACTATGTGATAGCTGCTATCTTTATCCTCATTGTACTTATAAGAAAACTGAGTCCAGACAGGTTGACTAACTCACTCAAGGTCACATAGCTTAAAGGTAGCAGTGCTAAGAATCAAACCCAGACAGCATGGACCCATAATCTGTGCTCCTAACTGCTACAGTCTACTGACCATTTTCATAAAGATTATTACATGTTTCTGCTTATGGCACTCACTGAAAATTTTATTCTTTCCCCTTGGTGTTTGGGGAAATAGAATGAGCTTTAGAGTCAATAATATCGAGTTGTTATCCTAACTCCATCATTACCTGCTCTGTGACCTTGGGCTAGTTACTTACACTCAGAGTCTGTTTCCTCATCTGTGAAATGAAAATACTCACCTACACAGGGCTGTTGTTTAAGGATTAAGACTAAGGACACATGGGCTAGCATAGTTCCTGACATACAACAGGCATTCAATCAATTTTATTTCCTTCTCTCATGTTTAAGCTATAGAAGTTGATGCTGAAACCTAAAACTTGAAATTAAGACCCTGTAGTAGGCATTTTTTGGATTCACACTCCTAGTATAGCTTTAATGAGACTTAAAATAATACCAGTGCAGAAGTGTGAGGAGTCATGTAGTGAAATTAAAAAGAGAAAAACTGGCATGTTTCTGTAGGGTATGCATAGTGCTTAAAAGCTGGAGTTCTGAGGAATTTGTTCAGCTCAGTCTTTACACTAATGCCGGGGATATGCAAATAGTCAAGATTATCTAGTAATGATGCAACTGTTAGTTAGAATATCGGGCTTTTGTTCTCAACCTTATACACTGTCTTCCAAATGGATCCTTAAACAAGCATAGAATTTATTTTAATCTTTCAAAGATATTTTGGGAATACAGAATTTAAATACATTTAATATTATAAGAAAGAAAATTACTGAGGGAAAATGATAATTAGGACCTTGCCCAATTTTCTTATTATTCCAATTAATTTCCAAAATCAGTCTCTCTCCCACTCTACAGCTCTATCTTAATTATAGATGAGAAAGAAAGAAGGAAGGAAGGAAGGAAGGAAGGAAGGAAGGAAGGAAGGAAGGAAGGAAAGAAAGAAAGAAAGAAAGAAAGAAAGAAAGAGGAAAGAAAGAGAAAGAAAGAGGAAAGAAAGGGGAAAGAACTTTTGGCATACATCTTCCTTTGAATTTTGGGTGACAAAGGCTTAAACAAATATTTAAGAAGATGGGCTACATGAAACATAAATTGACAGTAGGATTAATTTTGAGGAAGATTCAAAGATAAGGATTAAATATAGTCATTTTTCCTATTGAAATTTTGAATTCAGATAAGAACGATTTCTCTATTAAGTTCTAAATACTTTGATCTGTTACTGAGAAATTACTATTAAATATTTCCATGTTTAAAACATGTGGCTCAGAAAGACTCCTTCAAAAGAAGGAAGATCTGTGTTCCTTTGCTGAGTTGATTGTATAAAACAAGTAGACAAAGGAAATTTAAACAGCTACTTAAAAAATTTATAGAATATTATTGTAGAACTAACTGATTTTATTTCATGAAACAACTATACTAGGTAACTTTTATTATGGAATATTCCCATATACATAAAGGTGAACGTAAGACTTGAAAATAAAAGTGACTTTGATTCTAAAATTAAAAAATGTTGTATAAAGCAAATAAATAATATACTCTAATATAAAAATGTAAAATGAGTTGTATAGTTGATGTTAAAATTATCTAACATTTTATATATATATATATATATGTGACATTTTAAGATATTATAGAGTTAAAGAATTCAGACTAAATTAAGGTAACCAAGATTTATAATGAATCAGCATATTATCAGTAGCTCTGGTTTGCCTTTAACAGTTACACATCTGTTAAAATTTACTTAAAATTAAAATTCTCTCTTCACAAGCTTTAATTACTTGCAATTAGGTATAACAGAAGTCACTGCAGAATTGTACCAACACAGTGATTTCAAATTTGCCATTTCCTAGCATGTGGGATTCTTGATAAAAAAAAATGCTTGGGAAAAAAATTGAATAATTTACTTAGTATTTATCCATGCATGAGAAAACTTATAAAGGGAACAGATTATTCTAAGCATAATTCCATAACTACTATAGAATTATTATGTCAGAATATATCAGTTTAAGTTGAAATGGTTTTTTAATTAAAATGATTAAAACATCAAATTAAACTCTAGTATTGTGAAAATGTATGAAATTATTACAATTCATGGAATATTTCCAAACTTTAAAAGCACTTCAATGCGAAAGATGGACAGTTCCTTAGGAACACAGATCAGCCTGTGCTATGCAGAATTCACAAAAGTCAAAGCACTTACAGATTGACATGCACCTTAAATCTTTCTTCTTGTGGTTTCAATATTTTAAAGTGCCATGCACTGTGGAGACTGATTAAAAATACCACCTATTGGGGTACCTGGGTGGCTCAGTCAGTTAAGCGTCTGCCTTCAGCTCTGGTCATGATCTCAGAATCCTGGGATAGAGCCCCGCGTTGGGCTCCCTGCTCAAAGGAAGCATGCTTCTCCCTCTCTGCCCCCACCCCCCGCTCATGCTCTCTCTTGCTATCTCTCTCAAATAAATAAATAAATAAATAAATAAATAAATAAATAAAATCTTTTTTAAAAAATCAACTATTTCACTGTTTTCAGTGATCCAAACTTGTATGGTCACACGGCATACGGGAGTAGATTAAAATTATTAATTCAAATCAAAATCACGATAATTAGCTAGGTTTTGTTTTTTATTGAAATGCAGCTCTCCTTTTCAGAAATGTTGACTACTTTTCTTGCAGCACTAGAGGCTATAAGATAAAGTCATATATAAATTAAAGATAGAAAGAATGCACCTATTGCTAGAGAACAGGTGAAGCATCACTATCTTTTTAGCAAAGAACACATTTAGCAACTCTTCATGCTTACAGGACTGCCAAAAATAAATCTTTGCATTTTCATACACTCTTCACAAAGCTCAGAATGACAGTTATGCAAAGTTAGATATGGAGGACTTGAAGCACATACAAGCAGTTTTGCTTGATTTGGGGAAAACCTAACTGAGTGGTAATTTTGGAAATGGTGGTCAGTCAAGCAGAAATCACTTTGAAATATTCTATTGGTGGACTCCAAAACAGCTTTGTAAAAGCCCTGGGTTCCTTGAACCTACTATAGAGTGGTCATAAACTGGTGGGAAGGTCTCCTAGAGGTCATACAGCCCAAGCTTCCAGCCAATTCAGAAATCTCTTTAATAAGGAGATGCTTAGCCTCTTAAGCCACTTCCAGGCGGTTAAGGGGATGGATGGGGCTTACAATCTGGTTGCCCGCACACTGCTCATCCTGGGAGCCCTGTTCCCATAGAGCTATTACTGGAGGGTTAAATTATTCCCTGTATCAGGTATAGTAGAAAGAAACATTATTCACAAAGAAGGTACAGTAATCATTAGGTTCAGATCTAAGAGAACTTTATTCCAGCAGATGAGATTTAAATGCTTGGATTTAAGGGAAATGCTTAGATTTAAGGGAAATTCAGCTTACAGAATCCAGTTTAGAACACATAAGCTCTACTAAGAGTTACGCACAGCAGTTGAGTTTAAGGATTTTGAATGAGTTCTAGAATTGCGAGCAGAGTCTTGCAAATTTTATAATAATGCCAACAAAGCAATTCTGTTAAACTCTTTCAGTATGCCAGGATTAGTACTTAGTATGCTGAACACTTTTACATACATTAACTTATTTCATCCTTTCATTCACCCTATGAGGTAGGTTCTATTAACACCTTCATTTTAAAGTTGAGGAAATGGATACTCAGAGACTCAAAGTGTGTTCCAAGAGAAAAACTGCAAAAATAACAGGAGGAATAAAGAAAATTAAGGAAAAATCGCTAAAGTATAAGAACTTTCTTTATTAATCTCTGTGGCCTCAGCCACCAGTTTATGGTTTCCATTACTTTCTAGTAGTGTTTAAGGGGTATACATTTGAAATTGTATCTACATTTAAAGAAACAAGCTTATTGTCACTGGGCAGAACACAGTTAGAACCCCCAGTCAAAAATGATGGAGAGACATTTATTTCTTCGGTCAGGTTATGACTATGTGGCTTAATCAAAAGGCAATCCAGATAATTGTGGCTTTCACACAACATGTCTGTCAGTTCCATGGCTTTTTTGTTTTTCCCATATCAGATATATATATATATATATATATATATCTTTAAATGAAAAAATCACTGTGATTATTTAAAAAAAAAAAACAAAAAAAAAAACCCACCTGGTTATTAATGTCCTTTTTTTTTTGCTTATCTGACAAAAAACCATTGTTAGATATATAAACATTTTAAGACACTCTATAAATAGGATTAACTTATTTTGAAAAACACTGAAGTAACATATTCGAGAGATTAACATTTTCTGATTCTTTTTTTTTTAAGATTTTATTCATTTATTTGCGAGAGAGAGGGTGCATGAGCAGGGGCAGAGGGAGAGGGAGAAGCAGCCTGAAGCAGGAAGCCTGACCCTGGGCTGGATCCCAGAACCCTGGATTCACTACCAGAGCCAAAGGCCACCACTTAACCAACTGAGCCACCCAGGCACCCCAACATTTTCTGATTCTTATAAGCAATACTCTGTGTATATACATATATGATCATGCTTGTATAGAAACTAGTAAATATATGTCTTTTTAAAAATTAAATATACACAACTAATGAATCGTCGAGCCTTACATCGAAAACTGGGGATGTACTGTATGGTGACTAACATAATAAAAAAATCATTATAAAAAAAAATTAAATTCTTTATGCAAGGTGATGCTGCAGAGGATATCCTAAGAAATTATCAGAAATAAAAAAGCCTACACATATATTTGTATGACCATTTTGCTTAAAAGATGTAATTTTGTGTGTCTGTTATACTTAGAAAGCAGTAGTATTCAGAGGAGTTGTATGATACTAATATGTAGAATGGGTTATTTAAGCATGTTTAATTCATGAAACAGGAATGTATTGAGTATCTAGGAATTTAAAATATTACATGCATTATAGAGTCAGTTAGAACTTAAAATAATCACTAGATTGCAATGACTTTCATTCCAGAATTGCTAATGAGTAACCTGCTGTGTTACAAATCTCACAGCTCCCACAATAATCTACATCAGCAATCACGACTAATAAGAGTGGAAGTGCATCTATCTTCAGCAAGTCATTACCACTGCAGAGTTTAGTCTCGACAATGTAAACACTAAGGAAGTAAAAAATACAGAAAAGTATTTTGAAATGAAAAGCAAACAAATACCCAAAACATTTCTTATTCACAACATCAATTAATTTTATGAAAGGGCACATTGATCTAAGAAGTTTCTCCATTTCCAAAGCCTTTACCGGGCATTGACCCTTAAAAATAAAGTAAGAGAAAAACAACCAATATTTAAGACGAAGTGATACTACTTCACACGCTTTCTGAAGTATAGAAAAACCTGATTATAATACTGGCATTAGGAGAAACAAAGATAAGTCATAGAGGACATTTATTTTCACAATGAAAGAGATAGACAATGTGTCCTGTGTTGTAAGAAAGCTATGTTGCAACCCACAGCATGACTGATTGCAGAACTAGATACATACCACATTACTGTGAGATTTTGCCATGGGGTCTTACTCTATTAGACAGATTACTCTTAAATCAATGAATAATACTCATTCCCTAGGTTCAAAATTAAGGGAAGGAGAGTCTAGCAAATTTCAATTTTGCCTGTCAGCCAAAAAAAGAAATTCCCACGTTTAAATGTGCAACCCTATCTATAACCCTCAAGTTTAAATCTAGAGACGATTACAATGGGTATTAAAAATAATGCCCAAGGTCACTTCACTCATTTTGTAGATTCTTTCAGTATTGGAAATCTGACAGTCAGGCTTGTTTAACCATTCAAACAGTACAGAATAGCCAGAAGCTGTGATTTCTTCAGATTAGTAAAGAATAACCCAAAGGACTCAAAAGTTGATGCACAACTAAGGAAAAAGTCAATGCACCAACACTATATCACATCAGGCTTGTTGACAATGCATCCTGGGAGACATGACTTTATCTTCAAAGTGACACTGTGCAAGTTTTGCTCACTGAACCAGGCATCTTATGCAGGGCACACAGCAGAGTTAGCTGCCAGCTAAGAAACAGCATTTAAAACCTGGCTACAATTATGCTGACCCTCAGAAAATTGTTTGCCTATCAAGGAAACTATTTGATCTATCAAAAATAAAAATAAGCAAACAAAAATAAATGCCATCACTTTAATGTTTTCTCCTAAGACTGCCTGTGCTTTATTTTAAATTTAGGTTTAAAAAACAAGGTCAAGGAAGCCCTCAGTATTTTTAGTAAATTGTTAGGAAAGTAAAATGCATAAACTAGAGAATCTGCAAAGGACCACTGGAAGTAACTAAGTCATGTCCTTTTGTCTCTGTACAAAATGGGCATATGTCAACTATTTTGACTCAAAACACTCTTTAAGAAAGGGGTCCCATCACTTCCCACAAGTCTAAAATGAGATGTAAGTACATGTCCCCACCATTGCCATTTACTAGCTTAGAAATATTAGATAAGCTATCTAACCTCTCTGAGTTATATTGTTTCAACCTGTAAGAGTAAATCTATTGACAACTTCCTTGTCTCCCACATATTTTTGACATAACTAAATGTGACCATGTACATGAAAACACTTCCAAATCATAAAAATTATGCAAATAATATTACTAAGCTAGATCTCTTATTTAAATGCTTACATATCTATTTCAAGTTTAGTCCATTCTACTTTGTTCAAGATGTTAATATGTATGACACTAGATCAGACTTGAAAATATGTTATGGTATTTGAAATTAATGATGTATATTTAAAAGAAATGCATTCTTAATCTGAGCCGTGAGGCTTCTACACAAAAAACTTGATTTACAAAAACATCTTCTACTATTATCATTTTACTTTTTCTTCCTCTCCTCCCATCTAATACCCCTCCATGGACACACATACAAATGTGAAAAACCAAGCACATTGTACATTTGATTAAACAAGGAATTGTCTAATGTTATATACTTATAAATAAATGGGTTCTTTGCTGAAATCTGTTTTTTTAAGATTTTATTTATTTATTTGACAGAGAGAGAGACAGCCAGTGAGAGAGGGAACATAGGCAGGGGGAGTGGGAGAGGAAGAAGCAGGCTCCCAGTGGAGGAGCCTGATGTGGGGCTCGATCCCAGGAACCTGGGATCACACCCTGAGCCGAAGGCAGATGCTTAACGACTGAGCCACCCAGGCACCCCTGCTGAAATCTATTTTAATCCAAACCAACTCTAGTCTTTCAGCATCAGTTTTACCTTTATAAAATATTCTGAATGTTGTCTGACTTTTCCAAAGCATCTTAATTTGTGCTAGGTAGTCAAATGGTCTATACTCAGGGAAGTAAGAGTGCTATACTTCTGAAATTATGGAGCTGCAATATGTGAAGCAGTTTGGAGATAGAAAGTTTCAAAATATTAAATACAAGTCTTACTAGGAACAGACATGCAGAAGAGGAAAAAGGAACACACCCATAGGAGACAACTCAGTCCAGGAAACCTCTTTGTCCCCAAGGGTCTGAAATATCTCCTCACCTACCCAAAGACATCAGGGGAGTAGCTGGGAATGGAGAAGGCTCTGGCAAGAGGATCCCACTACACTTCCCCCTCCACTGAGAGACACTTGGAGGTCCAATGTGGGGAAACTCCTTTATTTCCTCAGCAGCAACAACATGAACCAGTGAGAGCTTCAGTGGCACTAGATAAACCAAGCAGACCATAATCACACTGTAAGAACTCCAAAATTAAACTTCTATTGGAATTGCAGCTGTAATGACTCACATGGAAGACCTACAAAAAGTAACTTTCAGCTAAATTAAAAGATTGAAAGACAATCCAGTCTGCTAACATAGTGAAATAAGTCAGACAGAGAAAGACAAATACTATTTGATCTCCCACTTACATGTGAAATAGAAGAATACCGAACTCATAAGGAGTAGATTGATGGTTGCCAGGGGTGGGGGAATGTGGAAAATGGGTGAAGACGCTCATAGGATACAAACTTTCAGTTATAAGGTGTACAAGTTCTGAGGATCTACTGTACAACCTTGTGACTATAGTTAATAATACGGTATTGCTTACTTGAAAGTTAATAAGAGAGTAAATCTTAAAAGTTCTCACCACAGAGTGATGGATATGTTAACTAACCTTTTTATAGCAATATATACATATATCAAATCATCAC